>NW_028188215.1:0-55527 GCF_964204655.1 Triturus cristatus
GGTGTGGGAGCAATGTTGGGAATGTCTAGTTTCTGGGAAAAATAGCAGTTTGGTTGTAGGTGGAGGGGAAAGGGTACTTTTGGCCTGTTTTGTAAGTGTACTTTCGTGCCATTGGCTAACATTGGCTGGCCCAGAGGTCGCGGTAATGCGGTTGTTTGGGAGGGTATTTTGGGGTGTTCCCTATTTTTGGGAATGTGTTTAAGGGGTTGGGAGGTATGTTGGGAATGTCTAGTTATTGAGAAAAATAGTAGTTTGCTCGTAGGTTGAGGGGAAATGCGAATTTGGGCCTGTTTTCAAGGTGCACTTTCGTGCCATTGGCTAACATTGCCGGTACTGCGTTATTGCAGATGAAAGCCACAAGAGGGCGACTTATATGTGGATTCCAGGGTTTAGGGCTCAGGGCAAGTGTGTGGGAATTGGGATAAGGGTGGAAGGGTTGTTGTGAGTGTTTAGGGGTGAGAGTGAGGGTGGAAGGCTTGTGTTTTAGGGCTGGGGATTAGGGCTTAGGGCCAGGCTTTAGGGTTCGGGGCTCCCTGCTAGGGCTTAGGGCTGCGGGCTAGGGCTGCAGGCTCGGGGATTAGGGCTTAGGGCCAGGCTTTAGGGTTCGGGACTGGGTTTCAGGGTTTAGGGCAGGGAAGGAGGGTAGTTTGTAGGACTGGAGACTAGGGTTTAGGGTTCGTGTGTAAGACTAGGCTTTAGGGTTTAGGGCTGGGATGTTAGGGCTTAGAGCTGGGACGTAGGGCTTAGGGCTCAGGACGGGTCTTTAGGGCTCCGGACTAGGGTTTGGGGCTTGGGAATAGGGTTTAAGGCTGGGGACTAGGGTATGAGGGTAGGGTTGAGGCTTGTTTCTAGGGTTTAGGGGAGTGTGCGTCGTTGCGGTTAGGTGTTTAGGGTTCAGAGGAGTGTGTAGGGTTAGGAGGTAGGGTTGGGGAGGTGTCTAGGGTTAGGAGGTAGGGTTGGGAAGGTGTCTAGGGCTTAGGGTTGGAATTGCTAGGGTTTCCCCGAGTCTAGGGCTCAGGGCTCGATTCAGTTTCGCCAATATTGGTGTTTTGGAAGGGTTTGTGTTGGTCTGGCTGGGTTGGGGTTGGTCCGATTTGGCTGGATTTGGTTTGGACTTGTGTGGTTTGGTGTTGGGAAGGTTTTCCAGTGGTTTGGCAAAAATCGATCCAGATTTGGCTGATTTTGGGGTGATTTTGCGTGTTTGCGGGGGGCGCGTGTTTGCCGCAAAAGTCGTACCCCTTCCACTGGATGGATTTGTGTAATTCTTGCTGAGATTCTTCATAATCGCTGGAACTAATGTCCCAGTGAGTTTCAAGAGGATCGAAGTAGGGGAAGTGCGAAAAAAGCACTTTTTGAGTGATGGCCTGAATCGCCATGTTATCCAATGGGCGTTTTTGGGGTGGTGGAGAAGTGGTTTTAAGGGTGTTCCACTTGCTCCAGAGGAACGGGGCTGCTGTGAGTGGTAGGGAGGGGGAATTCATGGGTGTGCAGGAAGATTGGGAGGAATCGATCGATGGGAAGGGTGTTTTTCGTGAAAGTCGAGGAAGGAAGGAGCTGCCATAGGAGCCCATGTTAAATGTGAGTGTTTACATGTTTTTGGGGTTCGATTGCAGGGTGTTCCAGGTGGTTCCAAGTGGATGTAGTTAGCTGGGATCAGAGGTGGGAAAGTCTAATTTTGTTTGCAAGTGTTTTGAAGAAAATTCATGGAGGGGAAGGGGTGTTTTGGGCCTAGTTTGAAAGTGCATTTTGGACGCGACTTTAGGCCTTATGCGAGGTCGCGGTAATGCACGTTTTTGGGGTGGTATGTTGGGGTGTTCTAGGTTTTTGGGAAGGAGTTTAGGGGTGTGGGAGCAATGTTGGGAATGTCTAGTTTCTGGGAAAAATAGCAGTTTGGTTGTAGGTGGAGGGGAAAGGGTACTTTTGGCCTGTTTTGTAAGTGTACTTTCGTGCCATTGGCTAACATTGGCTGGCCCAGAGGTCGCGGTAATGCGGTTGTTTGGGAGGGTATTTTGGGGTGTTCCCTATTTTTGGGAATGTGTTTAAGGGGTTGGGAGGTATGTTGGGAATGTCTAGTTATTGAGAAAAATAGTAGTTTGCTCGTAGGTTGAGGGGAAATGCGAATTTGGGCCTGTTTTCAAGGTGCACTTTCGTGCCATTGGCTAACATTGCCGGTACTGCGTTATTGCAGATGAAAGCCACAAGAGGGCGACTTATATGTGGATTCCAGGGTTTAGGGCTCAGGGCAAGTGTGTGGGAATTGGGATAAGGGTGGAAGGGTTGTTGTGAGTGTTTAGGGGTGAGAGTGAGGGTGGAAGGCTTGTGTTTTAGGGCTGGGGATTAGGGCTTAGGGCCAGGCTTTAGGGTTCGGGGCTCCCTGCTAGGGCTTAGGGCTGCGGGCTAGGGCTGCAGGCTCGGGGATTAGGGCTTAGGGCCAGGCTTTAGGGTTCGGGACTGGGTTTCAGGGTTTAGGGCAGGGAAGGAGGGTAGTTTGTAGGACTGGAGACTAGGGTTTAGGGTTCGTGTGTAAGACTAGGCTTTAGGGTTTAGGGCTGGGATGTTAGGGCTTAGAGCTGGGACGTAGGGCTTAGGGCTCAGGACGGGTCTTTAGGGCTCCGGACTAGGGTTTGGGGCTTGGGAATAGGGTTTAAGGCTGGGGACTAGGGTATGAGGGTAGGGTTGAGGCTTGTTTCTAGGGTTTAGGGGAGTGTGCGTCGTTGCGGTTAGGTGTTTAGGGTTCAGAGGAGTGTGTAGGGTTAGGAGGTAGGGTTGGGGAGGTGTCTAGGGTTAGGAGGTAGGGTTGGGAAGGTGTCTAGGGCTTAGGGTTGGAATTGCTAGGGTTTCCCCGAGTCTAGGGCTCAGGGCTCGATTCAGTTTCGCCAATATTGGTGTTTTGGAAGGGTTTGTGTTGGTCTGGCTGGGTTGGGGTTGGTCCGATTTGGCTGGATTTGGTTTTGGACTTGTGTGGTTTGGTGTTGGGAAGGTTTTCCAGTGGTTTGGCAAAAATCGATCCAGATTTGGCTGATTTTGGGGTGATTTTGCGTGTTTGCGGGGGGCGCGTGTTTGCCGCAAAAGTCGTACCCCTTCCACTGGATGGATTTGTGTAATTCTTGCTGAGATTCTTCATAATCGCTGGAACTAATGTCCCAGTGAGTTTCAAGAGGATCGAAGTAGGGGAAGTGCGAAAAAAGCACTTTTTGAGTGATGGCCTGAATCGCCATGTTATCCAATGGGCGTTTTTGGGGTGGTGGAGAAGTGGTTTTAAGGGTGTTCCACTTGCTCCAGAGGAACGGGGCTGCTGTGAGTGGTAGGGAGGGGGAATTCATGGGTGTGCAGGAAGATTGGGAGGAATCGATCGATGGGAAGGGTGTTTTTCGTGAAAGTCGAGGAAGGAAGGAGCTGCCATAGGAGCCCATGTTAAATGTGAGTGTTTACATGTTTTTGGGGTTCGATTGCAGGGTGTTCCAGGTGGTTCCAAGTGGATGTAGTTAGCTGGGATCAGAGGTGGGAAAGTCTAATTTTGTTTGCAAGTGTTTTGAAGAAAATTCATGGAGGGGAAGGGGTGTTTTGGGCCTAGTTTGAAAGTGCATTTTGGACGCGACTTTAGGCCTTATGCGAGGTCGCGGTAATGCACGTTTTTGGGGTGGTATGTTGGGGTGTTCTAGGTTTTTGGGAAGGAGTTTAGGGGTGTGGGAGCAATGTTGGGAATGTCTAGTTTCTGGGAAAAATAGCAGTTTGGTTGTAGGTGGAGGGGAAAGGGTACTTTTGGCCTGTTTTGTAAGTGTACTTTCGTGCCATTGGCTAACATTGGCTGGCCCAGAGGTCGCGGTAATGCGGTTGTTTGGGAGGGTATTTTGGGGTGTTCCCTATTTTTGGGAATGTGTTTAAGGGGTTGGGAGGTATGTTGGGAATGTCTAGTTATTGAGAAAAATAGTAGTTTGCTCGTAGGTTGAGGGGAAATGCGAATTTGGGCCTGTTTTCAAGGTGCACTTTCGTGCCATTGGCTAACATTGCCGGTACTGCGTTATTGCAGATGAAAGCCACAAGAGGGCGACTTATATGTGGATTCCAGGGTTTAGGGCTCAGGGCAAGTGTGTGGGAATTGGGATAAGGGTGGAAGGGTTGTTGTGAGTGTTTAGGGGTGAGAGTGAGGGTGGAAGGCTTGTGTTTTAGGGCTGGGGATTAGGGCTTAGGGCCAGGCTTTAGGGTTCGGGGCTCCCTGCTAGGGCTTAGGGCTGCGGGCTAGGGCTGCAGGCTCGGGGATTAGGGCTTAGGGCCAGGCTTTAGGGTTCGGGACTGGGTTTCAGGGTTTAGGGCAGGGAAGGAGGGTAGTTTGTAGGACTGGAGACTAGGGTTTAGGGTTCGTGTGTAAGACTAGGCTTTAGGGTTTAGGGCTGGGATGTTAGGGCTTAGAGCTGGGACGTAGGGCTTAGGGCTCAGGACGGGTCTTTAGGGCTCCGGACTAGGGTTTGGGGCTTGGGAATAGGGTTTAAGGCTGGGGACTAGGGTATGAGGGTAGGGTTGAGGCTTGTTTCTAGGGTTTAGGGGAGTGTGCGTCGTTGCGGTTAGGTGTTTAGGGTTCAGAGGAGTGTGTAGGGTTAGGAGGTAGGGTTGGGGAGGTGTCTAGGGTTAGGAGGTAGGGTTGGGAAGGTGTCTAGGGCTTAGGGTTGGAATTGCTAGGGTTTCCCCGAGTCTAGGGCTCAGGGCTCGATTCAGTTTCGCCAATATTGGTGTTTTGGAAGGGTTTGTGTTGGTCTGGCTGGGTTGGGGTTGGTCCGATTTGGCTGGATTTGGTTTGGACTTGTGTGGTTTGGTGTTGGGAAGGTTTTCCAGTGGTTTGGCAAAAATCGATCCAGATTTGGCTGATTTTGGGGTGATTTTGCGTGTTTGCGGGGGGCGCGTGTTTGCCGCAAAAGTCGTACCCCTTCCACTGGATGGATTTGTGTAATTCTTGCTGAGATTCTTCATAATCGCTGGAACTAATGTCCCAGTGAGTTTCAAGAGGATCGAAGTAGGGGAAGTGCGAAAAAAGCACTTTTTGAGTGATGGCCTGAATCGCCATGTTATCCAATGGGCGTTTTTGGGGTGGTGGAGAAGTGGTTTTAAGGGTGTTCCACTTGCTCCAGAGGAACGGGGCTGCTGTGAGTGGTAGGGAGGGGGAATTCATGGGTGTGCAGGAAGATTGGGAGGAATCGATCGATGGGAAGGGTGTTTTTCGTGAAAGTCGAGGAAGGAAGGAGCTGCCATAGGAGCCCATGTTAAATGTGAGTGTTTACATGTTTTTGGGGTTCGATTGCAGGGTGTTCCAGGTGGTTCCAAGTGGATGTAGTTAGCTGGGATCAGAGGTGGGAAAGTCTAATTTTGTTTGCAAGTGTTTTGAAGAAAATTCATGGAGGGGAAGGGGTGTTTTGGGCCTAGTTTGAAAGTGCATTTTGGACGCGACTTTAGGCCTTATGCGAGGTCGCGGTAATGCACGTTTTTGGGGTGGTATGTTGGGGTGTTCTAGGTTTTTGGGAAGGAGTTTAGGGGTGTGGGAGCAATGTTGGGAATGTCTAGTTTCTGGGAAAAATAGCAGTTTGGTTGTAGGTGGAGGGGAAAGGGTACTTTTGGCCTGTTTTGTAAGTGTACTTTCGTGCCATTGGCTAACATTGGCTGGCCCAGAGGTCGCGGTAATGCGGTTGTTTGGGAGGGTATTTTGGGGTGTTCCCTATTTTTGGGAATGTGTTTAAGGGGTTGGGAGGTATGTTGGGAATGTCTAGTTATTGAGAAAAATAGTAGTTTGCTCGTAGGTTGAGGGGAAATGCGAATTTGGGCCTGTTTTCAAGGTGCACTTTCGTGCCATTGGCTAACATTGCCGGTACTGCGTTATTGCAGATGAAAGCCACAAGAGGGCGACTTATATGTGGATTCCAGGGTTTAGGGCTCAGGGCAAGTGTGTGGGAATTGGGATAAGGGTGGAAGGGTTGTTGTGAGTGTTTAGGGGTGAGAGTGAGGGTGGAAGGCTTGTGTTTTAGGGCTGGGGATTAGGGCTTAGGGCCAGGCTTTAGGGTTCGGGGCTCCCTGCTAGGGCTTAGGGCTGCGGGCTAGGGCTGCAGGCTCGGGGATTAGGGCTTAGGGCCAGGCTTTAGGGTTCGGGACTGGGTTTCAGGGTTTAGGGCAGGGAAGGAGGGTAGTTTGTAGGACTGGAGACTAGGGTTTAGGGTTCGTGTGTAAGACTAGGCTTTAGGGTTTAGGGCTGGGATGTTAGGGCTTAGAGCTGGGACGTAGGGCTTAGGGCTCAGGACGGGTCTTTAGGGCTCCGGACTAGGGTTTGGGGCTTGGGAATAGGGTTTAAGGCTGGGGACTAGGGTATGAGGGTAGGGTTGAGGCTTGTTTCTAGGGTTTAGGGGAGTGTGCGTCGTTGCGGTTAGGTGTTTAGGGTTCAGAGGAGTGTGTAGGGTTAGGAGGTAGGGTTGGGGAGGTGTCTAGGGTTAGGAGGTAGGGTTGGGAAGGTGTCTAGGGCTTAGGGTTGGAATTGCTAGGGTTTCCCCGAGTCTAGGGCTCAGGGCTCGATTCAGTTTCGCCAATATTGGTGTTTTGGAAGGGTTTGTGTTGGTCTGGCTGGGTTGGGGTTGGTCCGATTTGGCTGGATTTGGTTTGGACTTGTGTGGTTTGGTGTTGGGAAGGTTTTCCAGTGGTTTGGCAAAAATCGATCCAGATTTGGCTGATTTTGGGGTGATTTTGCGTGTTTGCGGGGGGCGCGTGTTTGCCGCAAAAGTCGTACCCCTTCCACTGGATGGATTTGTGTAATTCTTGCTGAGATTCTTCATAATCGCTGGAACTAATGTCCCAGTGAGTTTCAAGAGGATCGAAGTAGGGGAAGTGCGAAAAAAGCACTTTTTGAGTGATGGCCTGAATCGCCATGTTATCCAATGGGCGTTTTTGGGGTGGTGGAGAAGTGGTTTTAAGGGTGTTCCACTTGCTCCAGAGGAACGGGGCTGCTGTGAGTGGTAGGGAGGGGGAATTCATGGGTGTGCAGGAAGATTGGGAGGAATCGATCGATGGGAAGGGTGTTTTTCGTGAAAGTCGAGGAAGGAAGGAGCTGCCATAGGAGCCCATGTTAAATGTGAGTGTTTACATGTTTTTGGGGTTCGATTGCAGGGTGTTCCAGGTGGTTCCAAGTGGATGTAGTTAGCTGGGATCAGAGGTGGGAAAGTCTAATTTTGTTTGCAAGTGTTTTGAAGAAAATTCATGGAGGGGAAGGGGTGTTTTGGGCCTAGTTTGAAAGTGCATTTTGGACGCGACTTTAGGCCTTATGCGAGGTCGCGGTAATGCACGTTTTTGGGGTGGTATGTTGGGGTGTTCTAGGTTTTTGGGAAGGAGTTTAGGGGTGTGGGAGCAATGTTGGGAATGTCTAGTTTCTGGGAAAAATAGCAGTTTGGTTGTAGGTGGAGGGGAAAGGGTACTTTTGGCCTGTTTTGTAAGTGTACTTTCGTGCCATTGGCTAACATTGGCTGGCCCAGAGGTCGCGGTAATGCGGTTGTTTGGGAGGGTATTTTGGGGTGTTCCCTATTTTTGGGAATGTGTTTAAGGGGTTGGGAGGTATGTTGGGAATGTCTAGTTATTGAGAAAAATAGTAGTTTGCTCGTAGGTTGAGGGGAAATGCGAATTTGGGCCTGTTTTCAAGGTGCACTTTCGTGCCATTGGCTAACATTGCCGGTACTGCGTTATTGCAGATGAAAGCCACAAGAGGGCGACTTATATGTGGATTCCAGGGTTTAGGGCTCAGGGCAAGTGTGTGGGAATTGGGATAAGGGTGGAAGGGTTGTTGTGAGTGTTTAGGGGTGAGAGTGAGGGTGGAAGGCTTGTGTTTTAGGGCTGGGGATTAGGGCTTAGGGCCAGGCTTTAGGGTTCGGGGCTCCCTGCTAGGGCTTAGGGCTGCGGGCTAGGGCTGCAGGCTCGGGGATTAGGGCTTAGGGCCAGGCTTTAGGGTTCGGGACTGGGTTTCAGGGTTTAGGGCAGGGAAGGAGGGTAGTTTGTAGGACTGGAGACTAGGGTTTAGGGTTCGTGTGTAAGACTAGGCTTTAGGGTTTAGGGCTGGGATGTTAGGGCTTAGAGCTGGGACGTAGGGCTTAGGGCTCAGGACGGGTCTTTAGGGCTCCGGACTAGGGTTTGGGGCTTGGGAATAGGGTTTAAGGCTGGGGACTAGGGTATGAGGGTAGGGTTGAGGCTTGTTTCTAGGGTTTAGGGGAGTGTGCGTCGTTGCGGTTAGGTGTTTAGGGTTCAGAGGAGTGTGTAGGGTTAGGAGGTAGGGTTGGGGAGGTGTCTAGGGTTAGGAGGTAGGGTTGGGAAGGTGTCTAGGGCTTAGGGTTGGAATTGCTAGGGTTTCCCCGAGTCTAGGGCTCAGGGCTCGATTCAGTTTCGCCAATATTGGTGTTTTGGAAGGGTTTGTGTTGGTCTGGCTGGGTTGGGGTTGGTCCGATTTGGCTGGATTTGGTTTGGACTTGTGTGGTTTGGTGTTGGGAAGGTTTTCCAGTGGTTTGGCAAAAATCGATCCAGATTTGGCTGATTTTGGGGTGATTTTGCGTGTTTGCGGGGGGCGCGTGTTTGCCGCAAAAGTCGTACCCCTTCCACTGGATGGATTTGTGTAATTCTTGCTGAGATTCTTCATAATCGCTGGAACTAATGTCCCAGTGAGTTTCAAGAGGATCGAAGTAGGGGAAGTGCGAAAAAAGCACTTTTTGAGTGATGGCCTGAATCGCCATGTTATCCAATGGGCGTTTTTGGGGTGGTGGAGAAGTGGTTTTAAGGGTGTTCCACTTGCTCCAGAGGAACGGGGCTGCTGTGAGTGGTAGGGAGGGGGAATTCATGGGTGTGCAGGAAGATTGGGAGGAATCGATCGATGGGAAGGGTGTTTTTCGTGAAAGTCGAGGAAGGAAGGAGCTGCCATAGGAGCCCATGTTAAATGTGAGTGTTTACATGTTTTTGGGGTTCGATTGCAGGGTGTTCCAGGTGGTTCCAAGTGGATGTAGTTAGCTGGGATCAGAGGTGGGAAAGTCTAATTTTGTTTGCAAGTGTTTTGAAGAAAATTCATGGAGGGGAAGGGGTGTTTTGGGCCTAGTTTGAAAGTGCATTTTGGACGCGACTTTAGGCCTTATGCGAGGTCGCGGTAATGCACGTTTTTGGGGTGGTATGTTGGGGTGTTCTAGGTTTTTGGGAAGGAGTTTAGGGGTGTGGGAGCAATGTTGGGAATGTCTAGTTTCTGGGAAAAATAGCAGTTTGGTTGTAGGTGGAGGGGAAAGGGTACTTTTGGCCTGTTTTGTAAGTGTACTTTCGTGCCATTGGCTAACATTGGCTGGCCCAGAGGTCGCGGTAATGCGGTTGTTTGGGAGGGTATTTTGGGGTGTTCCCTATTTTTGGGAATGTGTTTAAGGGGTTGGGAGGTATGTTGGGAATGTCTAGTTATTGAGAAAAATAGTAGTTTGCTCGTAGGTTGAGGGGAAATGCGAATTTGGGCCTGTTTTCAAGGTGCACTTTCGTGCCATTGGCTAACATTGCCGGTACTGCGTTATTGCAGATGAAAGCCACAAGAGGGCGACTTATATGTGGATTCCAGGGTTTAGGGCTCAGGGCAAGTGTGTGGGAATTGGGATAAGGGTGGAAGGGTTGTTGTGAGTGTTTAGGGGTGAGAGTGAGGGTGGAAGGCTTGTGTTTTAGGGCTGGGGATTAGGGCTTAGGGCCAGGCTTTAGGGTTCGGGGCTCCCTGCTAGGGCTTAGGGCTGCGGGCTAGGGCTGCAGGCTCGGGGATTAGGGCTTAGGGCCAGGCTTTAGGGTTCGGGACTGGGTTTCAGGGTTTAGGGCAGGGAAGGAGGGTAGTTTGTAGGACTGGAGACTAGGGTTTAGGGTTCGTGTGTAAGACTAGGCTTTAGGGTTTAGGGCTGGGATGTTAGGGCTTAGAGCTGGGACGTAGGGCTTAGGGCTCAGGACGGGTCTTTAGGGCTCCGGACTAGGGTTTGGGGCTTGGGAATAGGGTTTAAGGCTGGGGACTAGGGTATGAGGGTAGGGTTGAGGCTTGTTTCTAGGGTTTAGGGGAGTGTGCGTCGTTGCGGTTAGGTGTTTAGGGTTCAGAGGAGTGTGTAGGGTTAGGAGGTAGGGTTGGGGAGGTGTCTAGGGTTAGGAGGTAGGGTTGGGAAGGTGTCTAGGGCTTAGGGTTGGAATTGCTAGGGTTTCCCCGAGTCTAGGGCTCAGGGCTCGATTCAGTTTCGCCAATATTGGTGTTTTGGAAGGGTTTGTGTTGGTCTGGCTGGGTTGGGGTTGGTCCGATTTGGCTGGATTTGGTTTGGACTTGTGTGGTTTGGTGTTGGGAAGGTTTTCCAGTGGTTTGGCAAAAATCGATCCAGATTTGGCTGATTTTGGGGTGATTTTGCGTGTTTGCGGGGGGCGCGTGTTTGCCGCAAAAGTCGTACCCCTTCCACTGGATGGATTTGTGTAATTCTTGCTGAGATTCTTCATAATCGCTGGAACTAATGTCCCAGTGAGTTTCAAGAGGATCGAAGTAGGGGAAGTGCGAAAAAAGCACTTTTTGAGTGATGGCCTGAATCGCCATGTTATCCAATGGGCGTTTTTGGGGTGGTGGAGAAGTGGTTTTAAGGGTGTTCCACTTGCTCCAGAGGAACGGGGCTGCTGTGAGTGGTAGGGAGGGGGAATTCATGGGTGTGCAGGAAGATTGGGAGGAATCGATCGATGGGAAGGGTGTTTTTCGTGAAAGTCGAGGAAGGAAGGAGCTGCCATAGGAGCCCATGTTAAATGTGAGTGTTTACATGTTTTTGGGGTTCGATTGCAGGGTGTTCCAGGTGGTTCCAAGTGGATGTAGTTAGCTGGGATCAGAGGTGGGAAAGTCTAATTTTGTTTGCAAGTGTTTTGAAGAAAATTCATGGAGGGGAAGGGGTGTTTTGGGCCTAGTTTGAAAGTGCATTTTGGACGCGACTTTAGGCCTTATGCGAGGTCGCGGTAATGCACGTTTTTGGGGTGGTATGTTGGGGTGTTCTAGGTTTTTGGGAAGGAGTTTAGGGGTGTGGGAGCAATGTTGGGAATGTCTAGTTTCTGGGAAAAATAGCAGTTTGGTTGTAGGTGGAGGGGAAAGGGTACTTTTGGCCTGTTTTGTAAGTGTACTTTCGTGCCATTGGCTAACATTGGCTGGCCCAGAGGTCGCGGTAATGCGGTTGTTTGGGAGGGTATTTTGGGGTGTTCCCTATTTTTGGGAATGTGTTTAAGGGGTTGGGAGGTATGTTGGGAATGTCTAGTTATTGAGAAAAATAGTAGTTTGCTCGTAGGTTGAGGGGAAATGCGAATTTGGGCCTGTTTTCAAGGTGCACTTTCGTGCCATTGGCTAACATTGCCGGTACTGCGTTATTGCAGATGAAAGCCACAAGAGGGCGACTTATATGTGGATTCCAGGGTTTAGGGCTCAGGGCAAGTGTGTGGGAATTGGGATAAGGGTGGAAGGGTTGTTGTGAGTGTTTAGGGGTGAGAGTGAGGGTGGAAGGCTTGTGTTTTAGGGCTGGGGATTAGGGCTTAGGGCCAGGCTTTAGGGTTCGGGGCTCCCTGCTAGGGCTTAGGGCTGCGGGCTAGGGCTGCAGGCTCGGGGATTAGGGCTTAGGGCCAGGCTTTAGGGTTCGGGACTGGGTTTCAGGGTTTAGGGCAGGGAAGGAGGGTAGTTTGTAGGACTGGAGACTAGGGTTTAGGGTTCGTGTGTAAGACTAGGCTTTAGGGTTTAGGGCTGGGATGTTAGGGCTTAGAGCTGGGACGTAGGGCTTAGGGCTCAGGACGGGTCTTTAGGGCTCCGGACTAGGGTTTGGGGCTTGGGAATAGGGTTTAAGGCTGGGGACTAGGGTATGAGGGTAGGGTTGAGGCTTGTTTCTAGGGTTTAGGGGAGTGTGCGTCGTTGCGGTTAGGTGTTTAGGGTTCAGAGGAGTGTGTAGGGTTAGGAGGTAGGGTTGGGGAGGTGTCTAGGGTTAGGAGGTAGGGTTGGGAAGGTGTCTAGGGCTTAGGGTTGGAATTGCTAGGGTTTCCCCGAGTCTAGGGCTCAGGGCTCGATTCAGTTTCGCCAATATTGGTGTTTTGGAAGGGTTTGTGTTGGTCTGGCTGGGTTGGGGTTGGTCCGATTTGGCTGGATTTGGTTTGGACTTGTGTGGTTTGGTGTTGGGAAGGTTTTCCAGTGGTTTGGCAAAAATCGATCCAGATTTGGCTGATTTTGGGGTGATTTTGCGTGTTTGCGGGGGGCGCGTGTTTGCCGCAAAAGTCGTACCCCTTCCACTGGATGGATTTGTGTAATTCTTGCTGAGATTCTTCATAATCGCTGGAACTAATGTCCCAGTGAGTTTCAAGAGGATCGAAGTAGGGGAAGTGCGAAAAAAGCACTTTTTGAGTGATGGCCTGAATCGCCATGTTATCCAATGGGCGTTTTTGGGGTGGTGGAGAAGTGGTTTTAAGGGTGTTCCACTTGCTCCAGAGGAACGGGGCTGCTGTGAGTGGTAGGGAGGGGGAATTCATGGGTGTGCAGGAAGATTGGGAGGAATCGATCGATGGGAAGGGTGTTTTTCGTGAAAGTCGAGGAAGGAAGGAGCTGCCATAGGAGCCCATGTTAAATGTGAGTGTTTACATGTTTTTGGGGTTCGATTGCAGGGTGTTCCAGGTGGTTCCAAGTGGATGTAGTTAGCTGGGATCAGAGGTGGGAAAGTCTAATTTTGTTTGCAAGTGTTTTGAAGAAAATTCATGGAGGGGAAGGGGTGTTTTGGGCCTAGTTTGAAAGTGCATTTTGGACGCGACTTTAGGCCTTATGCGAGGTCGCGGTAATGCACGTTTTTGGGGTGGTATGTTGGGGTGTTCTAGGTTTTTGGGAAGGAGTTTAGGGGTGTGGGAGCAATGTTGGGAATGTCTAGTTTCTGGGAAAAATAGCAGTTTGGTTGTAGGTGGAGGGGAAAGGGTACTTTTGGCCTGTTTTGTAAGTGTACTTTCGTGCCATTGGCTAACATTGGCTGGCCCAGAGGTCGCGGTAATGCGGTTGTTTGGGAGGGTATTTTGGGGTGTTCCCTATTTTTGGGAATGTGTTTAAGGGGTTGGGAGGTATGTTGGGAATGTCTAGTTATTGAGAAAAATAGTAGTTTGCTCGTAGGTTGAGGGGAAATGCGAATTTGGGCCTGTTTTCAAGGTGCACTTTCGTGCCATTGGCTAACATTGCCGGTACTGCGTTATTGCAGATGAAAGCCACAAGAGGGCGACTTATATGTGGATTCCAGGGTTTAGGGCTCAGGGCAAGTGTGTGGGAATTGGGATAAGGGTGGAAGGGTTGTTGTGAGTGTTTAGGGGTGAGAGTGAGGGTGGAAGGCTTGTGTTTTAGGGCTGGGGATTAGGGCTTAGGGCCAGGCTTTAGGGTTCGGGGCTCCCTGCTAGGGCTTAGGGCTGCGGGCTAGGGCTGCAGGCTCGGGGATTAGGGCTTAGGGCCAGGCTTTAGGGTTCGGGACTGGGTTTCAGGGTTTAGGGCAGGGAAGGAGGGTAGTTTGTAGGACTGGAGACTAGGGTTTAGGGTTCGTGTGTAAGACTAGGCTTTAGGGTTTAGGGCTGGGATGTTAGGGCTTAGAGCTGGGACGTAGGGCTTAGGGCTCAGGACGGGTCTTTAGGGCTCCGGACTAGGGTTTGGGGCTTGGGAATAGGGTTTAAGGCTGGGGACTAGGGTATGAGGGTAGGGTTGAGGCTTGTTTCTAGGGTTTAGGGGAGTGTGCGTCGTTGCGGTTAGGTGTTTAGGGTTCAGAGGAGTGTGTAGGGTTAGGAGGTAGGGTTGGGGAGGTGTCTAGGGTTAGGAGGTAGGGTTGGGAAGGTGTCTAGGGCTTAGGGTTGGAATTGCTAGGGTTTCCCCGAGTCTAGGGCTCAGGGCTCGATTCAGTTTCGCCAATATTGGTGTTTTGGAAGGGTTTGTGTTGGTCTGGCTGGGTTGGGGTTGGTCCGATTTGGCTGGATTTGGTTTGGACTTGTGTGGTTTGGTGTTGGGAAGGTTTTCCAGTGGTTTGGCAAAAATCGATCCAGATTTGGCTGATTTTGGGGTGATTTTGCGTGTTTGCGGGGGGCGCGTGTTTGCCGCAAAAGTCGTACCCCTTCCACTGGATGGATTTGTGTAATTCTTGCTGAGATTCTTCATAATCGCTGGAACTAATGTCCCAGTGAGTTTCAAGAGGATCGAAGTAGGGGAAGTGCGAAAAAAGCACTTTTTGAGTGATGGCCTGAATCGCCATGTTATCCAATGGGCGTTTTTGGGGTGGTGGAGAAGTGGTTTTAAGGGTGTTCCACTTGCTCCAGAGGAACGGGGCTGCTGTGAGTGGTAGGGAGGGGGAATTCATGGGTGTGCAGGAAGATTGGGAGGAATCGATCGATGGGAAGGGTGTTTTTCGTGAAAGTCGAGGAAGGAAGGAGCTGCCATAGGAGCCCATGTTAAATGTGAGTGTTTACATGTTTTTGGGGTTCGATTGCAGGGTGTTCCAGGTGGTTCCAAGTGGATGTAGTTAGCTGGGATCAGAGGTGGGAAAGTCTAATTTTGTTTGCAAGTGTTTTGAAGAAAATTCATGGAGGGGAAGGGGTGTTTTGGGCCTAGTTTGAAAGTGCATTTTGGACGCGACTTTAGGCCTTATGCGAGGTCGCGGTAATGCACGTTTTTGGGGTGGTATGTTGGGGTGTTCTAGGTTTTTGGGAAGGAGTTTAGGGGTGTGGGAGCAATGTTGGGAATGTCTAGTTTCTGGGAAAAATAGCAGTTTGGTTGTAGGTGGAGGGGAAAGGGTACTTTTGGCCTGTTTTGTAAGTGTACTTTCGTGCCATTGGCTAACATTGGCTGGCCCAGAGGTCGCGGTAATGCGGTTGTTTGGGAGGGTATTTTGGGGTGTTCCCTATTTTTGGGAATGTGTTTAAGGGGTTGGGAGGTATGTTGGGAATGTCTAGTTATTGAGAAAAATAGTAGTTTGCTCGTAGGTTGAGGGGAAATGCGAATTTGGGCCTGTTTTCAAGGTGCACTTTCGTGCCATTGGCTAACATTGCCGGTACTGCGTTATTGCAGATGAAAGCCACAAGAGGGCGACTTATATGTGGATTCCAGGGTTTAGGGCTCAGGGCAAGTGTGTGGGAATTGGGATAAGGGTGGAAGGGTTGTTGTGAGTGTTTAGGGGTGAGAGTGAGGGTGGAAGGCTTGTGTTTTAGGGCTGGGGATTAGGGCTTAGGGCCAGGCTTTAGGGTTCGGGGCTCCCTGCTAGGGCTTAGGGCTGCGGGCTAGGGCTGCAGGCTCGGGGATTAGGGCTTAGGGCCAGGCTTTAGGGTTCGGGACTGGGTTTCAGGGTTTAGGGCAGGGAAGGAGGGTAGTTTGTAGGACTGGAGACTAGGGTTTAGGGTTCGTGTGTAAGACTAGGCTTTAGGGTTTAGGGCTGGGATGTTAGGGCTTAGAGCTGGGACGTAGGGCTTAGGGCTCAGGACGGGTCTTTAGGGCTCCGGACTAGGGTTTGGGGCTTGGGAATAGGGTTTAAGGCTGGGGACTAGGGTATGAGGGTAGGGTTGAGGCTTGTTTCTAGGGTTTAGGGGAGTGTGCGTCGTTGCGGTTAGGTGTTTAGGGTTCAGAGGAGTGTGTAGGGTTAGGAGGTAGGGTTGGGGAGGTGTCTAGGGTTAGGAGGTAGGGTTGGGAAGGTGTCTAGGGCTTAGGGTTGGAATTGCTAGGGTTTCCCCGAGTCTAGGGCTCAGGGCTCGATTCAGTTTCGCCAATATTGGTGTTTTGGAAGGGTTTGTGTTGGTCTGGCTGGGTTGGGGTTGGTCCGATTTGGCTGGATTTGGTTTGGACTTGTGTGGTTTGGTGTTGGGAAGGTTTTCCAGTGGTTTGGCAAAAATCGATCCAGATTTGGCTGATTTTGGGGTGATTTTGCGTGTTTGCGGGGGGCGCGTGTTTGCCGCAAAAGTCGTACCCCTTCCACTGGATGGATTTGTGTAATTCTTGCTGAGATTCTTCATAATCGCTGGAACTAATGTCCCAGTGAGTTTCAAGAGGATCGAAGTAGGGGAAGTGCGAAAAAAGCACTTTTTGAGTGATGGCCTGAATCGCCATGTTATCCAATGGGCGTTTTTGGGGTGGTGGAGAAGTGGTTTTAAGGGTGTTCCACTTGCTCCAGAGGAACGGGGCTGCTGTGAGTGGTAGGGAGGGGGAATTCATGGGTGTGCAGGAAGATTGGGAGGAATCGATCGATGGGAAGGGTGTTTTTCGTGAAAGTCGAGGAAGGAAGGAGCTGCCATAGGAGCCCATGTTAAATGTGAGTGTTTACATGTTTTTGGGGTTCGATTGCAGGGTGTTCCAGGTGGTTCCAAGTGGATGTAGTTAGCTGGGATCAGAGGTGGGAAAGTCTAATTTTGTTTGCAAGTGTTTTGAAGAAAATTCATGGAGGGGAAGGGGTGTTTTGGGCCTAGTTTGAAAGTGCATTTTGGACGCGACTTTAGGCCTTATGCGAGGTCGCGGTAATGCACGTTTTTGGGGTGGTATGTTGGGGTGTTCTAGGTTTTTGGGAAGGAGTTTAGGGGTGTGGGAGCAATGTTGGGAATGTCTAGTTTCTGGGAAAAATAGCAGTTTGGTTGTAGGTGGAGGGGAAAGGGTACTTTTGGCCTGTTTTGTAAGTGTACTTTCGTGCCATTGGCTAACATTGGCTGGCCCAGAGGTCGCGGTAATGCGGTTGTTTGGGAGGGTATTTTGGGGTGTTCCCTATTTTTGGGAATGTGTTTAAGGGGTTGGGAGGTATGTTGGGAATGTCTAGTTATTGAGAAAAATAGTAGTTTGCTCGTAGGTTGAGGGGAAATGCGAATTTGGGCCTGTTTTCAAGGTGCACTTTCGTGCCATTGGCTAACATTGCCGGTACTGCGTTATTGCAGATGAAAGCCACAAGAGGGCGACTTATATGTGGATTCCAGGGTTTAGGGCTCAGGGCAAGTGTGTGGGAATTGGGATAAGGGTGGAAGGGTTGTTGTGAGTGTTTAGGGGTGAGAGTGAGGGTGGAAGGCTTGTGTTTTAGGGCTGGGGATTAGGGCTTAGGGCCAGGCTTTAGGGTTCGGGGCTCCCTGCTAGGGCTTAGGGCTGCGGGCTAGGGCTGCAGGCTCGGGGATTAGGGCTTAGGGCCAGGCTTTAGGGTTCGGGACTGGGTTTCAGGGTTTAGGGCAGGGAAGGAGGGTAGTTTGTAGGACTGGAGACTAGGGTTTAGGGTTCGTGTGTAAGACTAGGCTTTAGGGTTTAGGGCTGGGATGTTAGGGCTTAGAGCTGGGACGTAGGGCTTAGGGCTCAGGACGGGTCTTTAGGGCTCCGGACTAGGGTTTGGGGCTTGGGAATAGGGTTTAAGGCTGGGGACTAGGGTATGAGGGTAGGGTTGAGGCTTGTTTCTAGGGTTTAGGGGAGTGTGCGTCGTTGCGGTTAGGTGTTTAGGGTTCAGAGGAGTGTGTAGGGTTAGGAGGTAGGGTTGGGGAGGTGTCTAGGGTTAGGAGGTAGGGTTGGGAAGGTGTCTAGGGCTTAGGGTTGGAATTGCTAGGGTTTCCCCGAGTCTAGGGCTCAGGGCTCGATTCAGTTTCGCCAATATTGGTGTTTTGGAAGGGTTTGTGTTGGTCTGGCTGGGTTGGGGTTGGTCCGATTTGGCTGGATTTGGTTTGGACTTGTGTGGTTTGGTGTTGGGAAGGTTTTCCAGTGGTTTGGCAAAAATCGATCCAGATTTGGCTGATTTTGGGGTGATTTTGCGTGTTTGCGGGGGGCGCGTGTTTGCCGCAAAAGTCGTACCCCTTCCACTGGATGGATTTGTGTAATTCTTGCTGAGATTCTTCATAATCGCTGGAACTAATGTCCCAGTGAGTTTCAAGAGGATCGAAGTAGGGGAAGTGCGAAAAAAGCACTTTTTGAGTGATGGCCTGAATCGCCATGTTATCCAATGGGCGTTTTTGGGGTGGTGGAGAAGTGGTTTTAAGGGTGTTCCACTTGCTCCAGAGGAACGGGGCTGCTGTGAGTGGTAGGGAGGGGGAATTCATGGGTGTGCAGGAAGATTGGGAGGAATCGATCGATGGGAAGGGTGTTTTTCGTGAAAGTCGAGGAAGGAAGGAGCTGCCATAGGAGCCCATGTTAAATGTGAGTGTTTACATGTTTTTGGGGTTCGATTGCAGGGTGTTCCAGGTGGTTCCAAGTGGATGTAGTTAGCTGGGATCAGAGGTGGGAAAGTCTAATTTTGTTTGCAAGTGTTTTGAAGAAAATTCATGGAGGGGAAGGGGTGTTTTGGGCCTAGTTTGAAAGTGCATTTTGGACGCGACTTTAGGCCTTATGCGAGGTCGCGGTAATGCACGTTTTTGGGGTGGTATGTTGGGGTGTTCTAGGTTTTTGGGAAGGAGTTTAGGGGTGTGGGAGCAATGTTGGGAATGTCTAGTTTCTGGGAAAAATAGCAGTTTGGTTGTAGGTGGAGGGGAAAGGGTACTTTTGGCCTGTTTTGTAAGTGTACTTTCGTGCCATTGGCTAACATTGGCTGGCCCAGAGGTCGCGGTAATGCGGTTGTTTGGGAGGGTATTTTGGGGTGTTCCCTATTTTTGGGAATGTGTTTAAGGGGTTGGGAGGTATGTTGGGAATGTCTAGTTATTGAGAAAAATAGTAGTTTGCTCGTAGGTTGAGGGGAAATGCGAATTTGGGCCTGTTTTCAAGGTGCACTTTCGTGCCATTGGCTAACATTGCCGGTACTGCGTTATTGCAGATGAAAGCCACAAGAGGGCGACTTATATGTGGATTCCAGGGTTTAGGGCTCAGGGCAAGTGTGTGGGAATTGGGATAAGGGTGGAAGGGTTGTTGTGAGTGTTTAGGGGTGAGAGTGAGGGTGGAAGGCTTGTGTTTTAGGGCTGGGGATTAGGGCTTAGGGCCAGGCTTTAGGGTTCGGGGCTCCCTGCTAGGGCTTAGGGCTGCGGGCTAGGGCTGCAGGCTCGGGGATTAGGGCTTAGGGCCAGGCTTTAGGGTTCGGGACTGGGTTTCAGGGTTTAGGGCAGGGAAGGAGGGTAGTTTGTAGGACTGGAGACTAGGGTTTAGGGTTCGTGTGTAAGACTAGGCTTTAGGGTTTAGGGCTGGGATGTTAGGGCTTAGAGCTGGGACGTAGGGCTTAGGGCTCAGGACGGGTCTTTAGGGCTCCGGACTAGGGTTTGGGGCTTGGGAATAGGGTTTAAGGCTGGGGACTAGGGTATGAGGGTAGGGTTGAGGCTTGTTTCTAGGGTTTAGGGGAGTGTGCGTCGTTGCGGTTAGGTGTTTAGGGTTCAGAGGAGTGTGTAGGGTTAGGAGGTAGGGTTGGGGAGGTGTCTAGGGTTAGGAGGTAGGGTTGGGAAGGTGTCTAGGGCTTAGGGTTGGAATTGCTAGGGTTTCCCCGAGTCTAGGGCTCAGGGCTCGATTCAGTTTCGCCAATATTGGTGTTTTGGAAGGGTTTGTGTTGGTCTGGCTGGGTTGGGGTTGGTCCGATTTGGCTGGATTTGGTTTGGACTTGTGTGGTTTGGTGTTGGGAAGGTTTTCCAGTGGTTTGGCAAAAATCGATCCAGATTTGGCTGATTTTGGGGTGATTTTGCGTGTTTGCGGGGGGCGCGTGTTTGCCGCAAAAGTCGTACCCCTTCCACTGGATGGATTTGTGTAATTCTTGCTGAGATTCTTCATAATCGCTGGAACTAATGTCCCAGTGAGTTTCAAGAGGATCGAAGTAGGGGAAGTGCGAAAAAAGCACTTTTTGAGTGATGGCCTGAATCGCCATGTTATCCAATGGGCGTTTTTGGGGTGGTGGAGAAGTGGTTTTAAGGGTGTTCCACTTGCTCCAGAGGAACGGGGCTGCTGTGAGTGGTAGGGAGGGGGAATTCATGGGTGTGCAGGAAGATTGGGAGGAATCGATCGATGGGAAGGGTGTTTTTCGTGAAAGTCGAGGAAGGAAGGAGCTGCCATAGGAGCCCATGTTAAATGTGAGTGTTTACATGTTTTTGGGGTTCGATTGCAGGGTGTTCCAGGTGGTTCCAAGTGGATGTAGTTAGCTGGGATCAGAGGTGGGAAAGTCTAATTTTGTTTGCAAGTGTTTTGAAGAAAATTCATGGAGGGGAAGGGGTGTTTTGGGCCTAGTTTGAAAGTGCATTTTGGACGCGACTTTAGGCCTTATGCGAGGTCGCGGTAATGCACGTTTTTGGGGTGGTATGTTGGGGTGTTCTAGGTTTTTGGGAAGGAGTTTAGGGGTGTGGGAGCAATGTTGGGAATGTCTAGTTTCTGGGAAAAATAGCAGTTTGGTTGTAGGTGGAGGGGAAAGGGTACTTTTGGCCTGTTTTGTAAGTGTACTTTCGTGCCATTGGCTAACATTGGCTGGCCCAGAGGTCGCGGTAATGCGGTTGTTTGGGAGGGTATTTTGGGGTGTTCCCTATTTTTGGGAATGTGTTTAAGGGGTTGGGAGGTATGTTGGGAATGTCTAGTTATTGAGAAAAATAGTAGTTTGCTCGTAGGTTGAGGGGAAATGCGAATTTGGGCCTGTTTTCAAGGTGCACTTTCGTGCCATTGGCTAACATTGCCGGTACTGCGTTATTGCAGATGAAAGCCACAAGAGGGCGACTTATATGTGGATTCCAGGGTTTAGGGCTCAGGGCAAGTGTGTGGGAATTGGGATAAGGGTGGAAGGGTTGTTGTGAGTGTTTAGGGGTGAGAGTGAGGGTGGAAGGCTTGTGTTTTAGGGCTGGGGATTAGGGCTTAGGGCCAGGCTTTAGGGTTCGGGGCTCCCTGCTAGGGCTTAGGGCTGCGGGCTAGGGCTGCAGGCTCGGGGATTAGGGCTTAGGGCCAGGCTTTAGGGTTCGGGACTGGGTTTCAGGGTTTAGGGCAGGGAAGGAGGGTAGTTTGTAGGACTGGAGACTAGGGTTTAGGGTTCGTGTGTAAGACTAGGCTTTAGGGTTTAGGGCTGGGATGTTAGGGCTTAGAGCTGGGACGTAGGGCTTAGGGCTCAGGACGGGTCTTTAGGGCTCCGGACTAGGGTTTGGGGCTTGGGAATAGGGTTTAAGGCTGGGGACTAGGGTATGAGGGTAGGGTTGAGGCTTGTTTCTAGGGTTTAGGGGAGTGTGCGTCGTTGCGGTTAGGTGTTTAGGGTTCAGAGGAGTGTGTAGGGTTAGGAGGTAGGGTTGGGGAGGTGTCTAGGGTTAGGAGGTAGGGTTGGGAAGGTGTCTAGGGCTTAGGGTTGGAATTGCTAGGGTTTCCCCGAGTCTAGGGCTCAGGGCTCGATTCAGTTTCGCCAATATTGGTGTTTTGGAAGGGTTTGTGTTGGTCTGGCTGGGTTGGGGTTGGTCCGATTTGGCTGGATTTGGTTTGGACTTGTGTGGTTTGGTGTTGGGAAGGTTTTCCAGTGGTTTGGCAAAAATCGATCCAGATTTGGCTGATTTTGGGGTGATTTTGCGTGTTTGCGGGGGGCGCGTGTTTGCCGCAAAAGTCGTACCCCTTCCACTGGATGGATTTGTGTAATTCTTGCTGAGATTCTTCATAATCGCTGGAACTAATGTCCCAGTGAGTTTCAAGAGGATCGAAGTAGGGGAAGTGCGAAAAAAGCACTTTTTGAGTGATGGCCTGAATCGCCATGTTATCCAATGGGCGTTTTTGGGGTGGTGGAGAAGTGGTTTTAAGGGTGTTCCACTTGCTCCAGAGGAACGGGGCTGCTGTGAGTGGTAGGGAGGGGGAATTCATGGGTGTGCAGGAAGATTGGGAGGAATCGATCGATGGGAAGGGTGTTTTTCGTGAAAGTCGAGGAAGGAAGGAGCTGCCATAGGAGCCCATGTTAAATGTGAGTGTTTACATGTTTTTGGGGTTCGATTGCAGGGTGTTCCAGGTGGTTCCAAGTGGATGTAGTTAGCTGGGATCAGAGGTGGGAAAGTCTAATTTTGTTTGCAAGTGTTTTGAAGAAAATTCATGGAGGGGAAGGGGTGTTTTGGGCCTAGTTTGAAAGTGCATTTTGGACGCGACTTTAGGCCTTATGCGAGGTCGCGGTAATGCACGTTTTTGGGGTGGTATGTTGGGGTGTTCTAGGTTTTTGGGAAGGAGTTTAGGGGTGTGGGAGCAATGTTGGGAATGTCTAGTTTCTGGGAAAAATAGCAGTTTGGTTGTAGGTGGAGGGGAAAGGGTACTTTTGGCCTGTTTTGTAAGTGTACTTTCGTGCCATTGGCTAACATTGGCTGGCCCAGAGGTCGCGGTAATGCGGTTGTTTGGGAGGGTATTTTGGGGTGTTCCCTATTTTTGGGAATGTGTTTAAGGGGTTGGGAGGTATGTTGGGAATGTCTAGTTATTGAGAAAAATAGTAGTTTGCTCGTAGGTTGAGGGGAAATGCGAATTTGGGCCTGTTTTCAAGGTGCACTTTCGTGCCATTGGCTAACATTGCCGGTACTGCGTTATTGCAGATGAAAGCCACAAGAGGGCGACTTATATGTGGATTCCAGGGTTTAGGGCTCAGGGCAAGTGTGTGGGAATTGGGATAAGGGTGGAAGGGTTGTTGTGAGTGTTTAGGGGTGAGAGTGAGGGTGGAAGGCTTGTGTTTTAGGGCTGGGGATTAGGGCTTAGGGCCAGGCTTTAGGGTTCGGGGCTCCCTGCTAGGGCTTAGGGCTGCGGGCTAGGGCTGCAGGCTCGGGGATTAGGGCTTAGGGCCAGGCTTTAGGGTTCGGGACTGGGTTTCAGGGTTTAGGGCAGGGAAGGAGGGTAGTTTGTAGGACTGGAGACTAGGGTTTAGGGTTCGTGTGTAAGACTAGGCTTTAGGGTTTAGGGCTGGGATGTTAGGGCTTAGAGCTGGGACGTAGGGCTTAGGGCTCAGGACGGGTCTTTAGGGCTCCGGACTAGGGTTTGGGGCTTGGGAATAGGGTTTAAGGCTGGGGACTAGGGTATGAGGGTAGGGTTGAGGCTTGTTTCTAGGGTTTAGGGGAGTGTGCGTCGTTGCGGTTAGGTGTTTAGGGTTCAGAGGAGTGTGTAGGGTTAGGAGGTAGGGTTGGGGAGGTGTCTAGGGTTAGGAGGTAGGGTTGGGAAGGTGTCTAGGGCTTAGGGTTGGAATTGCTAGGGTTTCCCCGAGTCTAGGGCTCAGGGCTCGATTCAGTTTCGCCAATATTGGTGTTTTGGAAGGGTTTGTGTTGGTCTGGCTGGGTTGGGGTTGGTCCGATTTGGCTGGATTTGGTTTGGACTTGTGTGGTTTGGTGTTGGGAAGGTTTTCCAGTGGTTTGGCAAAAATCGATCCAGATTTGGCTGATTTTGGGGTGATTTTGCGTGTTTGCGGGGGGCGCTGTTTGCCGCAAAAGTCGTACCCCTTCCACTGGATGGATTTGTGTAATTCTTGCTGAGATTCTTCATAATCGCTGGAACTAATGTCCCAGTGAGTTTCAAGAGGATCGAAGTAGGGGAAGTGCGAAAAAAGCACTTTTTGAGTGATGGCCTGAATCGCCATGTTATCCAATGGGCGTTTTTGGGGTGGTGGAGAAGTGGTTTTAAGGGTGTTCCACTTGCTCCAGAGGAACGGGGCTGCTGTGAGTGGTAGGGAGGGGGAATTCATGGGTGTGCAGGAAGATTGGGAGGAATCGATCGATGGGAAGGGTGTTTTTCGTGAAAGTCGAGGAAGGAAGGAGCTGCCATAGGAGCCCATGTTAAATGTGAGTGTTTACATGTTTTTGGGGTTCGATTGCAGGGTGTTCCAGGTGGTTCCAAGTGGATGTAGTTAGCTGGGATCAGAGGTGGGAAAGTCTAATTTTGTTTGCAAGTGTTTTGAAGAAAATTCATGGAGGGGAAGGGGTGTTTTGGGCCTAGTTTGAAAGTGCATTTTGGACGCGACTTTAGGCCTTATGCGAGGTCGCGGTAATGCACGTTTTTGGGGTGGTATGTTGGGGTGTTCTAGGTTTTTGGGAAGGAGTTTAGGGGTGTGGGAGCAATGTTGGGAATGTCTAGTTTCTGGGAAAAATAGCAGTTTGGTTGTAGGTGGAGGGGAAAGGGTACTTTTGGCCTGTTTTGTAAGTGTACTTTCGTGCCATTGGCTAACATTGGCTGGCCCAGAGGTCGCGGTAATGCGGTTGTTTGGGAGGGTATTTTGGGGTGTTCCCTATTTTTGGGAATGTGTTTAAGGGGTTGGGAGGTATGTTGGGAATGTCTAGTTATTGAGAAAAATAGTAGTTTGCTCGTAGGTTGAGGGGAAATGCGAATTTGGGCCTGTTTTCAAGGTGCACTTTCGTGCCATTGGCTAACATTGCCGGTACTGCGTTATTGCAGATGAAAGCCACAAGAGGGCGACTTATATGTGGATTCCAGGGTTTAGGGCTCAGGGCAAGTGTGTGGGAATTGGGATAAGGGTGGAAGGGTTGTTGTGAGTGTTTAGGGGTGAGAGTGAGGGTGGAAGGCTTGTGTTTTAGGGCTGGGGATTAGGGCTTAGGGCCAGGCTTTAGGGTTCGGGGCTCCCTGCTAGGGCTTAGGGCTGCGGGCTAGGGCTGCAGGCTCGGGGATTAGGGCTTAGGGCCAGGCTTTAGGGTTCGGGACTGGGTTTCAGGGTTTAGGGCAGGGAAGGAGGGTAGTTTGTAGGACTGGAGACTAGGGTTTAGGGTTCGTGTGTAAGACTAGGCTTTAGGGTTTAGGGCTGGGATGTTAGGGCTTAGAGCTGGGACGTAGGGCTTAGGGCTCAGGACGGGTCTTTAGGGCTCCGGACTAGGGTTTGGGGCTTGGGAATAGGGTTTAAGGCTGGGGACTAGGGTATGAGGGTAGGGTTGAGGCTTGTTTCTAGGGTTTAGGGGAGTGTGCGTCGTTGCGGTTAGGTGTTTAGGGTTCAGAGGAGTGTGTAGGGTTAGGAGGTAGGGTTGGGGAGGTGTCTAGGGTTAGGAGGTAGGGTTGGGAAGGTGTCTAGGGCTTAGGGTTGGAATTGCTAGGGTTTCCCCGAGTCTAGGGCTCAGGGCTCGATTCAGTTTCGCCAATATTGGTGTTTTGGAAGGGTTTGTGTTGGTCTGGCTGGGTTGGGGTTGGTCCGATTTGGCTGGATTTGGTTTGGACTTGTGTGGTTTGGTGTTGGGAAGGTTTTCCAGTGGTTTGGCAAAAATCGATCCAGATTTGGCTGATTTTGGGGTGATTTTGCGTGTTTGCGGGGGGCGCGTGTTTGCCGCAAAAGTCGTACCCCTTCCACTGGATGGATTTGTGTAATTCTTGCTGAGATTCTTCATAATCGCTGGAACTAATGTCCCAGTGAGTTTCAAGAGGATCGAAGTAGGGGAAGTGCGAAAAAAGCACTTTTTGAGTGATGGCCTGAATCGCCATGTTATCCAATGGGCGTTTTTGGGGTGGTGGAGAAGTGGTTTTAAGGGTGTTCCACTTGCTCCAGAGGAACGGGGCTGCTGTGAGTGGTAGGGAGGGGGAATTCATGGGTGTGCAGGAAGATTGGGAGGAATCGATCGATGGGAAGGGTGTTTTTCGTGAAAGTCGAGGAAGGAAGGAGCTGCCATAGGAGCCCATGTTAAATGTGAGTGTTTACATGTTTTTGGGGTTCGATTGCAGGGTGTTCCAGGTGGTTCCAAGTGGATGTAGTTAGCTGGGATCAGAGGTGGGAAAGTCTAATTTTGTTTGCAAGTGTTTTGAAGAAAATTCATGGAGGGGAAGGGGTGTTTTGGGCCTAGTTTGAAAGTGCATTTTGGACGCGACTTTAGGCCTTATGCGAGGTCGCGGTAATGCACGTTTTTGGGGTGGTATGTTGGGGTGTTCTAGGTTTTTGGGAAGGAGTTTAGGGGTGTGGGAGCAATGTTGGGAATGTCTAGTTTCTGGGAAAAATAGCAGTTTGGTTGTAGGTGGAGGGGAAAGGGTACTTTTGGCCTGTTTTGTAAGTGTACTTTCGTGCCATTGGCTAACATTGGCTGGCCCAGAGGTCGCGGTAATGCGGTTGTTTGGGAGGGTATTTTGGGGTGTTCCCTATTTTTGGGAATGTGTTTAAGGGGTTGGGAGGTATGTTGGGAATGTCTAGTTATTGAGAAAAATAGTAGTTTGCTCGTAGGTTGAGGGGAAATGCGAATTTGGGCCTGTTTTCAAGGTGCACTTTCGTGCCATTGGCTAACATTGCCGGTACTGCGTTATTGCAGATGAAAGCCACAAGAGGGCGACTTATATGTGGATTCCAGGGTTTAGGGCTCAGGGCAAGTGTGTGGGAATTGGGATAAGGGTGGAAGGGTTGTTGTGAGTGTTTAGGGGTGAGAGTGAGGGTGGAAGGCTTGTGTTTTAGGGCTGGGGATTAGGGCTTAGGGCCAGGCTTTAGGGTTCGGGGCTCCCTGCTAGGGCTTAGGGCTGCGGGCTAGGGCTGCAGGCTCGGGGATTAGGGCTTAGGGCCAGGCTTTAGGGTTCGGGACTGGGTTTCAGGGTTTAGGGCAGGGAAGGAGGGTAGTTTGTAGGACTGGAGACTAGGGTTTAGGGTTCGTGTGTAAGACTAGGCTTTAGGGTTTAGGGCTGGGATGTTAGGGCTTAGAGCTGGGACGTAGGGCTTAGGGCTCAGGACGGGTCTTTAGGGCTCCGGACTAGGGTTTGGGGCTTGGGAATAGGGTTTAAGGCTGGGGACTAGGGTATGAGGGTAGGGTTGAGGCTTGTTTCTAGGGTTTAGGGGAGTGTGCGTCGTTGCGGTTAGGTGTTTAGGGTTCAGAGGAGTGTGTAGGGTTAGGAGGTAGGGTTGGGGAGGTGTCTAGGGTTAGGAGGTAGGGTTGGGAAGGTGTCTAGGGCTTAGGGTTGGAATTGCTAGGGTTTCCCCGAGTCTAGGGCTCAGGGCTCGATTCAGTTTCGCCAATATTGGTGTTTTGGAAGGGTTTGTGTTGGTCTGGCTGGGTTGGGGTTGGTCCGATTTGGCTGGATTTGGTTTGGACTTGTGTGGTTTGGTGTTGGGAAGGTTTTCCAGTGGTTTGGCAAAAATCGATCCAGATTTGGCTGATTTTGGGGTGATTTTGCGTGTTTGCGGGGGGCGCGTGTTTGCCGCAAAAGTCGTACCCCTTCCACTGGATGGATTTGTGTAATTCTTGCTGAGATTCTTCATAATCGCTGGAACTAATGTCCCAGTGAGTTTCAAGAGGATCGAAGTAGGGGAAGTGCGAAAAAAGCACTTTTTGAGTGATGGCCTGAATCGCCATGTTATCCAATGGGCGTTTTTGGGGTGGTGGAGAAGTGGTTTTAAGGGTGTTCCACTTGCTCCAGAGGAACGGGGCTGCTGTGAGTGGTAGGGAGGGGGAATTCATGGGTGTGCAGGAAGATTGGGAGGAATCGATCGATGGGAAGGGTGTTTTTCGTGAAAGTCGAGGAAGGAAGGAGCTGCCATAGGAGCCCATGTTAAATGTGAGTGTTTACATGTTTTTGGGGTTCGATTGCAGGGTGTTCCAGGTGGTTCCAAGTGGATGTAGTTAGCTGGGATCAGAGGTGGGAAAGTCTAATTTTGTTTGCAAGTGTTTTGAAGAAAATTCATGGAGGGGAAGGGGTGTTTTGGGCCTAGTTTGAAAGTGCATTTTGGACGCGACTTTAGGCCTTATGCGAGGTCGCGGTAATGCACGTTTTTGGGGTGGTATGTTGGGGTGTTCTAGGTTTTTGGGAAGGAGTTTAGGGGTGTGGGAGCAATGTTGGGAATGTCTAGTTTCTGGGAAAAATAGCAGTTTGGTTGTAGGTGGAGGGGAAAGGGTACTTTTGGCCTGTTTTGTAAGTGTACTTTCGTGCCATTGGCTAACATTGGCTGGCCCAGAGGTCGCGGTAATGCGGTTGTTTGGGAGGGTATTTTGGGGTGTTCCCTATTTTTGGGAATGTGTTTAAGGGGTTGGGAGGTATGTTGGGAATGTCTAGTTATTGAGAAAAATAGTAGTTTGCTCGTAGGTTGAGGGGAAATGCGAATTTGGGCCTGTTTTCAAGGTGCACTTTCGTGCCATTGGCTAACATTGCCGGTACTGCGTTATTGCAGATGAAAGCCACAAGAGGGCGACTTATATGTGGATTCCAGGGTTTAGGGCTCAGGGCAAGTGTGTGGGAATTGGGATAAGGGTGGAAGGGTTGTTGTGAGTGTTTAGGGGTGAGAGTGAGGGTGGAAGGCTTGTGTTTTAGGGCTGGGGATTAGGGCTTAGGGCCAGGCTTTAGGGTTCGGGGCTCCCTGCTAGGGCTTAGGGCTGCGGGCTAGGGCTGCAGGCTCGGGGATTAGGGCTTAGGGCCAGGCTTTAGGGTTCGGGACTGGGTTTCAGGGTTTAGGGCAGGGAAGGAGGGTAGTTTGTAGGACTGGAGACTAGGGTTTAGGGTTCGTGTGTAAGACTAGGCTTTAGGGTTTAGGGCTGGGATGTTAGGGCTTAGAGCTGGGACGTAGGGCTTAGGGCTCAGGACGGGTCTTTAGGGCTCCGGACTAGGGTTTGGGGCTTGGGAATAGGGTTTAAGGCTGGGGACTAGGGTATGAGGGTAGGGTTGAGGCTTGTTTCTAGGGTTTAGGGGAGTGTGCGTCGTTGCGGTTAGGTGTTTAGGGTTCAGAGGAGTGTGTAGGGTTAGGAGGTAGGGTTGGGGAGGTGTCTAGGGTTAGGAGGTAGGGTTGGGAAGGTGTCTAGGGCTTAGGGTTGGAATTGCTAGGGTTTCCCCGAGTCTAGGGCTCAGGGCTCGATTCAGTTTCGCCAATATTGGTGTTTTGGAAGGGTTTGTGTTGGTCTGGCTGGGTTGGGGTTGGTCCGATTTGGCTGGATTTGGTTTGGACTTGTGTGGTTTGGTGTTGGGAAGGTTTTCCAGTGGTTTGGCAAAAATCGATCCAGATTTGGCTGATTTTGGGGTGATTTTGCGTGTTTGCGGGGGGCGCGTGTTTGCCGCAAAAGTCGTACCCCTTCCACTGGATGGATTTGTGTAATTCTTGCTGAGATTCTTCATAATCGCTGGAACTAATGTCCCAGTGAGTTTCAAGAGGATCGAAGTAGGGGAAGTGCGAAAAAAGCACTTTTTGAGTGATGGCCTGAATCGCCATGTTATCCAATGGGCGTTTTTGGGGTGGTGGAGAAGTGGTTTTAAGGGTGTTCCACTTGCTCCAGAGGAACGGGGCTGCTGTGAGTGGTAGGGAGGGGGAATTCATGGGTGTGCAGGAAGATTGGGAGGAATCGATCGATGGGAAGGGTGTTTTTCGTGAAAGTCGAGGAAGGAAGGAGCTGCCATAGGAGCCCATGTTAAATGTGAGTGTTTACATGTTTTTGGGGTTCGATTGCAGGGTGTTCCAGGTGGTTCCAAGTGGATGTAGTTAGCTGGGATCAGAGGTGGGAAAGTCTAATTTTGTTTGCAAGTGTTTTGAAGAAAATTCATGGAGGGGAAGGGGTGTTTTGGGCCTAGTTTGAAAGTGCATTTTGGACGCGACTTTAGGCCTTATGCGAGGTCGCGGTAATGCACGTTTTTGGGGTGGTATGTTGGGGTGTTCTAGGTTTTTGGGAAGGAGTTTAGGGGTGTGGGAGCAATGTTGGGAATGTCTAGTTTCTGGGAAAAATAGCAGTTTGGTTGTAGGTGGAGGGGAAAGGGTACTTTTGGCCTGTTTTGTAAGTGTACTTTCGTGCCATTGGCTAACATTGGCTGGCCCAGAGGTCGCGGTAATGCGGTTGTTTGGGAGGGTATTTTGGGGTGTTCCCTATTTTTGGGAATGTGTTTAAGGGGTTGGGAGGTATGTTGGGAATGTCTAGTTATTGAGAAAAATAGTAGTTTGCTCGTAGGTTGAGGGGAAATGCGAATTTGGGCCTGTTTTCAAGGTGCACTTTCGTGCCATTGGCTAACATTGCCGGTACTGCGTTATTGCAGATGAAAGCCACAAGAGGGCGACTTATATGTGGATTCCAGGGTTTAGGGCTCAGGGCAAGTGTGTGGGAATTGGGATAAGGGTGGAAGGGTTGTTGTGAGTGTTTAGGGGTGAGAGTGAGGGTGGAAGGCTTGTGTTTTAGGGCTGGGGATTAGGGCTTAGGGCCAGGCTTTAGGGTTCGGGGCTCCCTGCTAGGGCTTAGGGCTGCGGGCTAGGGCTGCAGGCTCGGGGATTAGGGCTTAGGGCCAGGCTTTAGGGTTCGGGACTGGGTTTCAGGGTTTAGGGCAGGGAAGGAGGGTAGTTTGTAGGACTGGAGACTAGGGTTTAGGGTTCGTGTGTAAGACTAGGCTTTAGGGTTTAGGGCTGGGATGTTAGGGCTTAGAGCTGGGACGTAGGGCTTAGGGCTCAGGACGGGTCTTTAGGGCTCCGGACTAGGGTTTGGGGCTTGGGAATAGGGTTTAAGGCTGGGGACTAGGGTATGAGGGTAGGGTTGAGGCTTGTTTCTAGGGTTTAGGGGAGTGTGCGTCGTTGCGGTTAGGTGTTTAGGGTTCAGAGGAGTGTGTAGGGTTAGGAGGTAGGGTTGGGGAGGTGTCTAGGGTTAGGAGGTAGGGTTGGGAAGGTGTCTAGGGCTTAGGGTTGGAATTGCTAGGGTTTCCCCGAGTCTAGGGCTCAGGGCTCGATTCAGTTTCGCCAATATTGGTGTTTTGGAAGGGTTTGTGTTGGTCTGGCTGGGTTGGGGTTGGTCCGATTTGGCTGGATTTGGTTTGGACTTGTGTGGTTTGGTGTTGGGAAGGTTTTCCAGTGGTTTGGCAAAAATCGATCCAGATTTGGCTGATTTTGGGGTGATTTTGCGTGTTTGCGGGGGGCGCGTGTTTGCCGCAAAAGTCGTACCCCTTCCACTGGATGGATTTGTGTAATTCTTGCTGAGATTCTTCATAATCGCTGGAACTAATGTCCCAGTGAGTTTCAAGAGGATCGAAGTAGGGGAAGTGCGAAAAAAGCACTTTTTGAGTGATGGCCTGAATCGCCATGTTATCCAATGGGCGTTTTTGGGGTGGTGGAGAAGTGGTTTTAAGGGTGTTCCACTTGCTCCAGAGGAACGGGGCTGCTGTGAGTGGTAGGGAGGGGGAATTCATGGGTGTGCAGGAAGATTGGGAGGAATCGATCGATGGGAAGGGTGTTTTTCGTGAAAGTCGAGGAAGGAAGGAGCTGCCATAGGAGCCCATGTTAAATGTGAGTGTTTACATGTTTTTGGGGTTCGATTGCAGGGTGTTCCAGGTGGTTCCAAGTGGATGTAGTTAGCTGGGATCAGAGGTGGGAAAGTCTAATTTTGTTTGCAAGTGTTTTGAAGAAAATTCATGGAGGGGAAGGGGTGTTTTGGGCCTAGTTTGAAAGTGCATTTTGGACGCGACTTTAGGCCTTATGCGAGGTCGCGGTAATGCACGTTTTTGGGGTGGTATGTTGGGGTGTTCTAGGTTTTTGGGAAGGAGTTTAGGGGTGTGGGAGCAATGTTGGGAATGTCTAGTTTCTGGGAAAAATAGCAGTTTGGTTGTAGGTGGAGGGGAAAGGGTACTTTTGGCCTGTTTTGTAAGTGTACTTTCGTGCCATTGGCTAACATTGGCTGGCCCAGAGGTCGCGGTAATGCGGTTGTTTGGGAGGGTATTTTGGGGTGTTCCCTATTTTTGGGAATGTGTTTAAGGGGTTGGGAGGTATGTTGGGAATGTCTAGTTATTGAGAAAAATAGTAGTTTGCTCGTAGGTTGAGGGGAAATGCGAATTTGGGCCTGTTTTCAAGGTGCACTTTCGTGCCATTGGCTAACATTGCCGGTACTGCGTTATTGCAGATGAAAGCCACAAGAGGGCGACTTATATGTGGATTCCAGGGTTTAGGGCTCAGGGCAAGTGTGTGGGAATTGGGATAAGGGTGGAAGGGTTGTTGTGAGTGTTTAGGGGTGAGAGTGAGGGTGGAAGGCTTGTGTTTTAGGGCTGGGGATTAGGGCTTAGGGCCAGGCTTTAGGGTTCGGGGCTCCCTGCTAGGGCTTAGGGCTGCGGGCTAGGGCTGCAGGCTCGGGGATTAGGGCTTAGGGCCAGGCTTTAGGGTTCGGGACTGGGTTTCAGGGTTTAGGGCAGGGAAGGAGGGTAGTTTGTAGGACTGGAGACTAGGGTTTAGGGTTCGTGTGTAAGACTAGGCTTTAGGGTTTAGGGCTGGGATGTTAGGGCTTAGAGCTGGGACGTAGGGCTTAGGGCTCAGGACGGGTCTTTAGGGCTCCGGACTAGGGTTTGGGGCTTGGGAATAGGGTTTAAGGCTGGGGACTAGGGTATGAGGGTAGGGTTGAGGCTTGTTTCTAGGGTTTAGGGGAGTGTGCGTCGTTGCGGTTAGGTGTTTAGGGTTCAGAGGAGTGTGTAGGGTTAGGAGGTAGGGTTGGGGAGGTGTCTAGGGTTAGGAGGTAGGGTTGGGAAGGTGTCTAGGGCTTAGGGTTGGAATTGCTAGGGTTTCCCCGAGTCTAGGGCTCAGGGCTCGATTCAGTTTCGCCAATATTGGTGTTTTGGAAGGGTTTGTGTTGGTCTGGCTGGGTTGGGGTTGGTCCGATTTGGCTGGATTTGGTTTGGACTTGTGTGGTTTGGTGTTGGGAAGGTTTTCCAGTGGTTTGGCAAAAATCGATCCAGATTTGGCTGATTTTGGGGTGATTTTGCGTGTTTGCGGGGGGCGCGTGTTTGCCGCAAAAGTCGTACCCCTTCCACTGGATGGATTTGTGTAATTCTTGCTGAGATTCTTCATAATCGCTGGAACTAATGTCCCAGTGAGTTTCAAGAGGATCGAAGTAGGGGAAGTGCGAAAAAAGCACTTTTTGAGTGATGGCCTGAATCGCCATGTTATCCAATGGGCGTTTTTGGGGTGGTGGAGAAGTGGTTTTAAGGGTGTTCCACTTGCTCCAGAGGAACGGGGCTGCTGTGAGTGGTAGGGAGGGGGAATTCATGGGTGTGCAGGAAGATTGGGAGGAATCGATCGATGGGAAGGGTGTTTTTCGTGAAAGTCGAGGAAGGAAGGAGCTGCCATAGGAGCCCATGTTAAATGTGAGTGTTTACATGTTTTTGGGGTTCGATTGCAGGGTGTTCCAGGTGGTTCCAAGTGGATGTAGTTAGCTGGGATCAGAGGTGGGAAAGTCTAATTTTGTTTGCAAGTGTTTTGAAGAAAATTCATGGAGGGGAAGGGGTGTTTTGGGCCTAGTTTGAAAGTGCATTTTGGACGCGACTTTAGGCCTTATGCGAGGTCGCGGTAATGCACGTTTTTGGGGTGGTATGTTGGGGTGTTCTAGGTTTTTGGGAAGGAGTTTAGGGGTGTGGGAGCAATGTTGGGAATGTCTAGTTTCTGGGAAAAATAGCAGTTTGGTTGTAGGTGGAGGGGAAAGGGTACTTTTGGCCTGTTTTGTAAGTGTACTTTCGTGCCATTGGCTAACATTGGCTGGCCCAGAGGTCGCGGTAATGCGGTTGTTTGGGAGGGTATTTTGGGGTGTTCCCTATTTTTGGGAATGTGTTTAAGGGGTTGGGAGGTATGTTGGGAATGTCTAGTTATTGAGAAAAATAGTAGTTTGCTCGTAGGTTGAGGGGAAATGCGAATTTGGGCCTGTTTTCAAGGTGCACTTTCGTGCCATTGGCTAACATTGCCGGTACTGCGTTATTGCAGATGAAAGCCACAAGAGGGCGACTTATATGTGGATTCCAGGGTTTAGGGCTCAGGGCAAGTGTGTGGGAATTGGGATAAGGGTGGAAGGGTTGTTGTGAGTGTTTAGGGGTGAGAGTGAGGGTGGAAGGCTTGTGTTTTAGGGCTGGGGATTAGGGCTTAGGGCCAGGCTTTAGGGTTCGGGGCTCCCTGCTAGGGCTTAGGGCTGCGGGCTAGGGCTGCAGGCTCGGGGATTAGGGCTTAGGGCCAGGCTTTAGGGTTCGGGACTGGGTTTCAGGGTTTAGGGCAGGGAAGGAGGGTAGTTTGTAGGACTGGAGACTAGGGTTTAGGGTTCGTGTGTAAGACTAGGCTTTAGGGTTTAGGGCTGGGATGTTAGGGCTTAGAGCTGGGACGTAGGGCTTAGGGCTCAGGACGGGTCTTTAGGGCTCCGGACTAGGGTTTGGGGCTTGGGAATAGGGTTTAAGGCTGGGGACTAGGGTATGAGGGTAGGGTTGAGGCTTGTTTCTAGGGTTTAGGGGAGTGTGCGTCGTTGCGGTTAGGTGTTTAGGGTTCAGAGGAGTGTGTAGGGTTAGGAGGTAGGGTTGGGGAGGTGTCTAGGGTTAGGAGGTAGGGTTGGGAAGGTGTCTAGGGCTTAGGGTTGGAATTGCTAGGGTTTCCCCGAGTCTAGGGCTCAGGGCTCGATTCAGTTTCGCCAATATTGGTGTTTTGGAAGGGTTTGTGTTGGTCTGGCTGGGTTGGGGTTGGTCCGATTTGGCTGGATTTGGTTTGGACTTGTGTGGTTTGGTGTTGGGAAGGTTTTCCAGTGGTTTGGCAAAAATCGATCCAGATTTGGCTGATTTTGGGGTGATTTTGCGTGTTTGCGGGGGGCGCGTGTTTGCCGCAAAAGTCGTACCCCTTCCACTGGATGGATTTGTGTAATTCTTGCTGAGATTCTTCATAATCGCTGGAACTAATGTCCCAGTGAGTTTCAAGAGGATCGAAGTAGGGGAAGTGCGAAAAAAGCACTTTTTGAGTGATGGCCTGAATCGCCATGTTATCCAATGGGCGTTTTTGGGGTGGTGGAGAAGTGGTTTTAAGGGTGTTCCACTTGCTCCAGAGGAACGGGGCTGCTGTGAGTGGTAGGGAGGGGGAATTCATGGGTGTGCAGGAAGATTGGGAGGAATCGATCGATGGGAAGGGTGTTTTTCGTGAAAGTCGAGGAAGGAAGGAGCTGCCATAGGAGCCCATGTTAAATGTGAGTGTTTACATGTTTTTGGGGTTCGATTGCAGGGTGTTCCAGGTGGTTCCAAGTGGATGTAGTTAGCTGGGATCAGAGGTGGGAAAGTCTAATTTTGTTTGCAAGTGTTTTGAAGAAAATTCATGGAGGGGAAGGGGTGTTTTGGGCCTAGTTTGAAAGTGCATTTTGGACGCGACTTTAGGCCTTATGCGAGGTCGCGGTAATGCACGTTTTTGGGGTGGTATGTTGGGGTGTTCTAGGTTTTTGGGAAGGAGTTTAGGGGTGTGGGAGCAATGTTGGGAATGTCTAGTTTCTGGGAAAAATAGCAGTTTGGTTGTAGGTGGAGGGGAAAGGGTACTTTTGGCCTGTTTTGTAAGTGTACTTTCGTGCCATTGGCTAACATTGGCTGGCCCAGAGGTCGCGGTAATGCGGTTGTTTGGGAGGGTATTTTGGGGTGTTCCCTATTTTTGGGAATGTGTTTAAGGGGTTGGGAGGTATGTTGGGAATGTCTAGTTATTGAGAAAAATAGTAGTTTGCTCGTAGGTTGAGGGGAAATGCGAATTTGGGCCTGTTTTCAAGGTGCACTTTCGTGCCATTGGCTAACATTGCCGGTACTGCGTTATTGCAGATGAAAGCCACAAGAGGGCGACTTATATGTGGATTCCAGGGTTTAGGGCTCAGGGCAAGTGTGTGGGAATTGGGATAAGGGTGGAAGGGTTGTTGTGAGTGTTTAGGGGTGAGAGTGAGGGTGGAAGGCTTGTGTTTTAGGGCTGGGGATTAGGGCTTAGGGCCAGGCTTTAGGGTTCGGGGCTCCCTGCTAGGGCTTAGGGCTGCGGGCTAGGGCTGCAGGCTCGGGGATTAGGGCTTAGGGCCAGGCTTTAGGGTTCGGGACTGGGTTTCAGGGTTTAGGGCAGGGAAGGAGGGTAGTTTGTAGGACTGGAGACTAGGGTTTAGGGTTCGTGTGTAAGACTAGGCTTTAGGGTTTAGGGCTGGGATGTTAGGGCTTAGAGCTGGGACGTAGGGCTTAGGGCTCAGGACGGGTCTTTAGGGCTCCGGACTAGGGTTTGGGGCTTGGGAATAGGGTTTAAGGCTGGGGACTAGGGTATGAGGGTAGGGTTGAGGCTTGTTTCTAGGGTTTAGGGGAGTGTGCGTCGTTGCGGTTAGGTGTTTAGGGTTCAGAGGAGTGTGTAGGGTTAGGAGGTAGGGTTGGGGAGGTGTCTAGGGTTAGGAGGTAGGGTTGGGAAGGTGTCTAGGGCTTAGGGTTGGAATTGCTAGGGTTTCCCCGAGTCTAGGGCTCAGGGCTCGATTCAGTTTCGCCAATATTGGTGTTTTGGAAGGGTTTGTGTTGGTCTGGCTGGGTTGGGGTTGGTCCGATTTGGCTGGATTTGGTTTGGACTTGTGTGGTTTGGTGTTGGGAAGGTTTTCCAGTGGTTTGGCAAAAATCGATCCAGATTTGGCTGATTTTGGGGTGATTTTGCGTGTTTGCGGGGGGCGCGTGTTTGCCGCAAAAGTCGTACCCCTTCCACTGGATGGATTTGTGTAATTCTTGCTGAGATTCTTCATAATCGCTGGAACTAATGTCCCAGTGAGTTTCAAGAGGATCGAAGTAGGGGAAGTGCGAAAAAAGCACTTTTTGAGTGATGGCCTGAATCGCCATGTTATCCAATGGGCGTTTTTGGGGTGGTGGAGAAGTGGTTTTAAGGGTGTTCCACTTGCTCCAGAGGAACGGGGCTGCTGTGAGTGGTAGGGAGGGGGAATTCATGGGTGTGCAGGAAGATTGGGAGGAATCGATCGATGGGAAGGGTGTTTTTCGTGAAAGTCGAGGAAGGAAGGAGCTGCCATAGGAGCCCATGTTAAATGTGAGTGTTTACATGTTTTTGGGGTTCGATTGCAGGGTGTTCCAGGTGGTTCCAAGTGGATGTAGTTAGCTGGGATCAGAGGTGGGAAAGTCTAATTTTGTTTGCAAGTGTTTTGAAGAAAATTCATGGAGGGGAAGGGGTGTTTTGGGCCTAGTTTGAAAGTGCATTTTGGACGCGACTTTAGGCCTTATGCGAGGTCGCGGTAATGCACGTTTTTGGGGTGGTATGTTGGGGTGTTCTAGGTTTTTGGGAAGGAGTTTAGGGGTGTGGGAGCAATGTTGGGAATGTCTAGTTTCTGGGAAAAATAGCAGTTTGGTTGTAGGTGGAGGGGAAAGGGTACTTTTGGCCTGTTTTGTAAGTGTACTTTCGTGCCATTGGCTAACATTGGCTGGCCCAGAGGTCGCGGTAATGCGGTTGTTTGGGAGGGTATTTTGGGGTGTTCCCTATTTTTGGGAATGTGTTTAAGGGGTTGGGAGGTATGTTGGGAATGTCTAGTTATTGAGAAAAATAGTAGTTTGCTCGTAGGTTGAGGGGAAATGCGAATTTGGGCCTGTTTTCAAGGTGCACTTTCGTGCCATTGGCTAACATTGCCGGTACTGCGTTATTGCAGATGAAAGCCACAAGAGGGCGACTTATATGTGGATTCCAGGGTTTAGGGCTCAGGGCAAGTGTGTGGGAATTGGGATAAGGGTGGAAGGGTTGTTGTGAGTGTTTAGGGGTGAGAGTGAGGGTGGAAGGCTTGTGTTTTAGGGCTGGGGATTAGGGCTTAGGGCCAGGCTTTAGGGTTCGGGGCTCCCTGCTAGGGCTTAGGGCTGCGGGCTAGGGCTGCAGGCTCGGGGATTAGGGCTTAGGGCCAGGCTTTAGGGTTCGGGACTGGGTTTCAGGGTTTAGGGCAGGGAAGGAGGGTAGTTTGTAGGACTGGAGACTAGGGTTTAGGGTTCGTGTGTAAGACTAGGCTTTAGGGTTTAGGGCTGGGATGTTAGGGCTTAGAGCTGGGACGTAGGGCTTAGGGCTCAGGACGGGTCTTTAGGGCTCCGGACTAGGGTTTGGGGCTTGGGAATAGGGTTTAAGGCTGGGGACTAGGGTATGAGGGTAGGGTTGAGGCTTGTTTCTAGGGTTTAGGGGAGTGTGCGTCGTTGCGGTTAGGTGTTTAGGGTTCAGAGGAGTGTGTAGGGTTAGGAGGTAGGGTTGGGGAGGTGTCTAGGGTTAGGAGGTAGGGTTGGGAAGGTGTCTAGGGCTTAGGGTTGGAATTGCTAGGGTTTCCCCGAGTCTAGGGCTCAGGGCTCGATTCAGTTTCGCCAATATTGGTGTTTTGGAAGGGTTTGTGTTGGTCTGGCTGGGTTGGGGTTGGTCCGATTTGGCTGGATTTGGTTTGGACTTGTGTGGTTTGGTGTTGGGAAGGTTTTCCAGTGGTTTGGCAAAAATCGATCCAGATTTGGCTGATTTTGGGGTGATTTTGCGTGTTTGCGGGGGGCGCGTGTTTGCCGCAAAAGTCGTACCCCTTCCACTGGATGGATTTGTGTAATTCTTGCTGAGATTCTTCATAATCGCTGGAACTAATGTCCCAGTGAGTTTCAAGAGGATCGAAGTAGGGGAAGTGCGAAAAAAGCACTTTTTGAGTGATGGCCTGAATCGCCATGTTATCCAATGGGCGTTTTTGGGGTGGTGGAGAAGTGGTTTTAAGGGTGTTCCACTTGCTCCAGAGGAACGGGGCTGCTGTGAGTGGTAGGGAGGGGGAATTCATGGGTGTGCAGGAAGATTGGGAGGAATCGATCGATGGGAAGGGTGTTTTTCGTGAAAGTCGAGGAAGGAAGGAGCTGCCATAGGAGCCCATGTTAAATGTGAGTGTTTACATGTTTTTGGGGTTCGATTGCAGGGTGTTCCAGGTGGTTCCAAGTGGATGTAGTTAGCTGGGATCAGAGGTGGGAAAGTCTAATTTTGTTTGCAAGTGTTTTGAAGAAAATTCATGGAGGGGAAGGGGTGTTTTGGGCCTAGTTTGAAAGTGCATTTTGGACGCGACTTTAGGCCTTATGCGAGGTCGCGGTAATGCACGTTTTTGGGGTGGTATGTTGGGGTGTTCTAGGTTTTTGGGAAGGAGTTTAGGGGTGTGGGAGCAATGTTGGGAATGTCTAGTTTCTGGGAAAAATAGCAGTTTGGTTGTAGGTGGAGGGGAAAGGGTACTTTTGGCCTGTTTTGTAAGTGTACTTTCGTGCCATTGGCTAACATTGGCTGGCCCAGAGGTCGCGGTAATGCGGTTGTTTGGGAGGGTATTTTGGGGTGTTCCCTATTTTTGGGAATGTGTTTAAGGGGTTGGGAGGTATGTTGGGAATGTCTAGTTATTGAGAAAAATAGTAGTTTGCTCGTAGGTTGAGGGGAAATGCGAATTTGGGCCTGTTTTCAAGGTGCACTTTCGTGCCATTGGCTAACATTGCCGGTACTGCGTTATTGCAGATGAAAGCCACAAGAGGGCGACTTATATGTGGATTCCAGGGTTTAGGGCTCAGGGCAAGTGTGTGGGAATTGGGATAAGGGTGGAAGGGTTGTTGTGAGTGTTTAGGGGTGAGAGTGAGGGTGGAAGGCTTGTGTTTTAGGGCTGGGGATTAGGGCTTAGGGCCAGGCTTTAGGGTTCGGGGCTCCCTGCTAGGGCTTAGGGCTGCGGGCTAGGGCTGCAGGCTCGGGGATTAGGGCTTAGGGCCAGGCTTTAGGGTTCGGGACTGGGTTTCAGGGTTTAGGGCAGGGAAGGAGGGTAGTTTGTAGGACTGGAGACTAGGGTTTAGGGTTCGTGTGTAAGACTAGGCTTTAGGGTTTAGGGCTGGGATGTTAGGGCTTAGAGCTGGGACGTAGGGCTTAGGGCTCAGGACGGGTCTTTAGGGCTCCGGACTAGGGTTTGGGGCTTGGGAATAGGGTTTAAGGCTGGGGACTAGGGTATGAGGGTAGGGTTGAGGCTTGTTTCTAGGGTTTAGGGGAGTGTGCGTCGTTGCGGTTAGGTGTTTAGGGTTCAGAGGAGTGTGTAGGGTTAGGAGGTAGGGTTGGGGAGGTGTCTAGGGTTAGGAGGTAGGGTTGGGAAGGTGTCTAGGGCTTAGGGTTGGAATTGCTAGGGTTTCCCCGAGTCTAGGGCTCAGGGCTCGATTCAGTTTCGCCAATATTGGTGTTTTGGAAGGGTTTGTGTTGGTCTGGCTGGGTTGGGGTTGGTCCGATTTGGCTGGATTTGGTTTGGACTTGTGTGGTTTGGTGTTGGGAAGGTTTTCCAGTGGTTTGGCAAAAATCGATCCAGATTTGGCTGATTTTGGGGTGATTTTGCGTGTTTGCGGGGGGCGCGTGTTTGCCGCAAAAGTCGTACCCCTTCCACTGGATGGATTTGTGTAATTCTTGCTGAGATTCTTCATAATCGCTGGAACTAATGTCCCAGTGAGTTTCAAGAGGATCGAAGTAGGGGAAGTGCGAAAAAAGCACTTTTTGAGTGATGGCCTGAATCGCCATGTTATCCAATGGGCGTTTTTGGGGTGGTGGAGAAGTGGTTTTAAGGGTGTTCCACTTGCTCCAGAGGAACGGGGCTGCTGTGAGTGGTAGGGAGGGGGAATTCATGGGTGTGCAGGAAGATTGGGAGGAATCGATCGATGGGAAGGGTGTTTTTCGTGAAAGTCGAGGAAGGAAGGAGCTGCCATAGGAGCCCATGTTAAATGTGAGTGTTTACATGTTTTTGGGGTTCGATTGCAGGGTGTTCCAGGTGGTTCCAAGTGGATGTAGTTAGCTGGGATCAGAGGTGGGAAAGTCTAATTTTGTTTGCAAGTGTTTTGAAGAAAATTCATGGAGGGGAAGGGGTGTTTTGGGCCTAGTTTGAAAGTGCATTTTGGACGCGACTTTAGGCCTTATGCGAGGTCGCGGTAATGCACGTTTTTGGGGTGGTATGTTGGGGTGTTCTAGGTTTTTGGGAAGGAGTTTAGGGGTGTGGGAGCAATGTTGGGAATGTCTAGTTTCTGGGAAAAATAGCAGTTTGGTTGTAGGTGGAGGGGAAAGGGTACTTTTGGCCTGTTTTGTAAGTGTACTTTCGTGCCATTGGCTAACATTGGCTGGCCCAGAGGTCGCGGTAATGCGGTTGTTTGGGAGGGTATTTTGGGGTGTTCCCTATTTTTGGGAATGTGTTTAAGGGGTTGGGAGGTATGTTGGGAATGTCTAGTTATTGAGAAAAATAGTAGTTTGCTCGTAGGTTGAGGGGAAATGCGAATTTGGGCCTGTTTTCAAGGTGCACTTTCGTGCCATTGGCTAACATTGCCGGTACTGCGTTATTGCAGATGAAAGCCACAAGAGGGCGACTTATATGTGGATTCCAGGGTTTAGGGCTCAGGGCAAGTGTGTGGGAATTGGGATAAGGGTGGAAGGGTTGTTGTGAGTGTTTAGGGGTGAGAGTGAGGGTGGAAGGCTTGTGTTTTAGGGCTGGGGATTAGGGCTTAGGGCCAGGCTTTAGGGTTCGGGGCTCCCTGCTAGGGCTTAGGGCTGCGGGCTAGGGCTGCAGGCTCGGGGATTAGGGCTTAGGGCCAGGCTTTAGGGTTCGGGACTGGGTTTCAGGGTTTAGGGCAGGGAAGGAGGGTAGTTTGTAGGACTGGAGACTAGGGTTTAGGGTTCGTGTGTAAGACTAGGCTTTAGGGTTTAGGGCTGGGATGTTAGGGCTTAGAGCTGGGACGTAGGGCTTAGGGCTCAGGACGGGTCTTTAGGGCTCCGGACTAGGGTTTGGGGCTTGGGAATAGGGTTTAAGGCTGGGGACTAGGGTATGAGGGTAGGGTTGAGGCTTGTTTCTAGGGTTTAGGGGAGTGTGCGTCGTTGCGGTTAGGTGTTTAGGGTTCAGAGGAGTGTGTAGGGTTAGGAGGTAGGGTTGGGGAGGTGTCTAGGGTTAGGAGGTAGGGTTGGGAAGGTGTCTAGGGCTTAGGGTTGGAATTGCTAGGGTTTCCCCGAGTCTAGGGCTCAGGGCTCGATTCAGTTTCGCCAATATTGGTGTTTTGGAAGGGTTTGTGTTGGTCTGGCTGGGTTGGGGTTGGTCCGATTTGGCTGGATTTGGTTTGGACTTGTGTGGTTTGGTGTTGGGAAGGTTTTCCAGTGGTTTGGCAAAAATCGATCCAGATTTGGCTGATTTTGGGGTGATTTTGCGTGTTTGCGGGGGCGCGTGTTTGCCGCAAAAGTCGTACCCCTTCCACTGGATGGATTTGTGTAATTCTTGCTGAGATTCTTCATAATCGCTGGAACTAATGTCCCAGTGAGTTTCAAGAGGATCGAAGTAGGGGAAGTGCGAAAAAAGCACTTTTTGAGTGATGGCCTGAATCGCCATGTTATCCAATGGGCGTTTTTGGGGTGGTGGAGAAGTGGTTTTAAGGGTGTTCCACTTGCTCCAGAGGAACGGGGCTGCTGTGAGTGGTAGGGAGGGGGAATTCATGGGTGTGCAGGAAGATTGGGAGGAATCGATCGATGGGAAGGGTGTTTTTCGTGAAAGTCGAGGAAGGAAGGAGCTGCCATAGGAGCCCATGTTAAATGTGAGTGTTTACATGTTTTTGGGGTTCGATTGCAGGGTGTTCCAGGTGGTTCCAAGTGGATGTAGTTAGCTGGGATCAGAGGTGGGAAAGTCTAATTTTGTTTGCAAGTGTTTTGAAGAAAATTCATGGAGGGGAAGGGGTGTTTTGGGCCTAGTTTGAAAGTGCATTTTGGACGCGACTTTAGGCCTTATGCGAGGTCGCGGTAATGCACGTTTTGGGGTGGTATGTTGGGGTGTTCTAGGTTTTTGGGAAGGAGTTTAGGGGTGTGGGAGCAATGTTGGGAATGTCTAGTTTCTGGGAAAAATAGCAGTTTGGTTGTAGGTGGAGGGGAAAGGGTACTTTTGGCCTGTTTTGTAAGTGTACTTTCGTGCCATTGGCTAACATTGGCTGGCCCAGAGGTCGCGGTAATGCGGTTGTTTGGGAGGGTATTTTGGGGTGTTCCCTATTTTTGGGAATGTGTTTAAGGGGTTGGGAGGTATGTTGGGAATGTCTAGTTATTGAGAAAAATAGTAGTTTGCTCGTAGGTTGAGGGGAAATGCGAATTTGGGCCTGTTTTCAAGGTGCACTTTCGTGCCATTGGCTAACATTGCCGGTACTGCGTTATTGCAGATGAAAGCCACAAGAGGGCGACTTATATGTGGATTCCAGGGTTTAGGGCTCAGGGCAAGTGTGTGGGAATTGGGATAAGGGTGGAAGGGTTGTTGTGAGTGTTTAGGGGTGAGAGTGAGGGTGGAAGGCTTGTGTTTTAGGGCTGGGGATTAGGGCTTAGGGCCAGGCTTTAGGGTTCGGGGCTCCCTGCTAGGGCTTAGGGCTGCGGGCTAGGGCTGCAGGCTCGGGGATTAGGGCTTAGGGCCAGGCTTTAGGGTTCGGGACTGGGTTTCAGGGTTTAGGGCAGGGAAGGAGGGTAGTTTGTAGGACTGGAGACTAGGGTTTAGGGTTCGTGTGTAAGACTAGGCTTTAGGGTTTAGGGCTGGGATGTTAGGGCTTAGAGCTGGGACGTAGGGCTTAGGGCTCAGGACGGGTCTTTAGGGCTCCGGACTAGGGTTTGGGGCTTGGGAATAGGGTTTAAGGCTGGGGACTAGGGTATGAGGGTAGGGTTGAGGCTTGTTTCTAGGGTTTAGGGGAGTGTGCGTCGTTGCGGTTAGGTGTTTAGGGTTCAGAGGAGTGTGTAGGGTTAGGAGGTAGGGTTGGGGAGGTGTCTAGGGTTAGGAGGTAGGGTTGGGAAGGTGTCTAGGGCTTAGGGTTGGAATTGCTAGGGTTTCCCGAGTCTAGGGCTCAGGGCTCGATTCAGTTTCGCCAATATTGGTGTTTTGGAAGGGTTTGTGTTGGTCTGGCTGGGTTGGGGTTGGTCCGATTTGGCTGGATTTGGTTTGGACTTGTGTGGTTTGGTGTTGGGAAGGTTTTCCAGTGGTTTGGCAAAAATCGATCCAGATTTGGCTGATTTTGGGGTGATTTTGCGTGTTTGCGGGGGGCGCGTGTTTGCCGCAAAAGTCGTACCCCTTCCACTGGATGGATTTGTGTAATTCTTGCTGAGATTCTTCATAATCGCTGGAACTAATGTCCCAGTGAGTTTCAAGAGGATCGAAGTAGGGGAAGTGCGAAAAAAGCACTTTTTGAGTGATGGCCTGAATCGCCATGTTATCCAATGGGCGTTTTTGGGGTGGTGGAGAAGTGGTTTTAAGGGTGTTCCACTTGCTCCAGAGGAACGGGGCTGCTGTGAGTGGTAGGGAGGGGGAATTCATGGGTGTGCAGGAAGATTGGGAGGAATCGATCGATGGGAAGGGTGTTTTTCGTGAAAGTCGAGGAAGGAAGGAGCTGCCATAGGAGCCCATGTTAAATGTGAGTGTTTACATGTTTTTGGGGTTCGATTGCAGGGTGTTCCAGGTGGTTCCAAGTGGATGTAGTTAGCTGGGATCAGAGGTGGGAAAGTCTAATTTGTTTGCAAGTGTTTTGAAGAAAATTCATGGAGGGGAAGGGGTGTTTTGGGCCTAGTTTGAAAGTGCATTTTGGACGCGACTTTAGGCCTTATGCGAGGTCGCGGTAATGCACGTTTTTGGGGTGGTATGTTGGGGTGTTCTAGGTTTTTGGGAAGGAGTTTAGGGGTGTGGGAGCAATGTTGGGAATGTCTAGTTTCTGGGAAAAATAGCAGTTTGGTTGTAGGTGGAGGGGAAAGGGTACTTTTGGCCTGTTTTGTAAGTGTACTTTCGTGCCATTGGCTAACATTGGCTGGCCCAGAGGTCGCGGTAATGCGGTTGTTTGGGAGGGTATTTTGGGGTGTTCCCTATTTTTGGGAATGTGTTTAAGGGGTTGGGAGGTATGTTGGGAATGTCTAGTTATTGAGAAAAATAGTAGTTTGCTCGTAGGTTGAGGGGAAATGCGAATTTGGGCCTGTTTTCAAGGTGCACTTTCGTGCCATTGGCTAACATTGCCGGTACTGCGTTATTGCAGATGAAAGCCACAAGAGGGCGACTTATATGTGGATTCCAGGGTTTAGGGCTCAGGGCAAGTGTGTGGGAATTGGGATAAGGGTGGAAGGGTTGTTGTGAGTGTTTAGGGGTGAGAGTGAGGGTGGAAGGCTTGTGTTTTAGGGCTGGGGATTAGGGCTTAGGGCCAGGCTTTAGGGTTCGGGGCTCCCTGCTAGGGCTTAGGGCTGCGGGCTAGGGCTGCAGGCTCGGGGATTAGGGCTTAGGGCCAGGCTTTAGGGTTCGGGACTGGGTTTCAGGGTTTAGGGCAGGGAAGGAGGGTAGTTTGTAGGACTGGAGACTAGGGTTTAGGGTTCGTGTGTAAGACTAGGCTTTAGGGTTTAGGGCTGGGATGTTAGGGCTTAGAGCTGGGACGTAGGGCTTAGGGCTCAGGACGGGTCTTTAGGGCTCCGGACTAGGGTTTGGGGCTTGGGAATAGGGTTTAAGGCTGGGGACTAGGGTATGAGGGTAGGGTTGAGGCTTGTTTCTAGGGTTTTAGGGGAGTGTGCGTCGTTGCGGTTAGGTGTTTAGGGTTCAGAGGAGTGTGTAGGGTTAGGAGGTAGGGTTGGGGAGGTGTCTAGGGTTAGGAGGTAGGGTTGGGAAGGTGTCTAGGGCTTAGGGTTGGAATTGCTAGGGTTTCCCCGAGTCTAGGGCTCAGGGCTCGATTCAGTTTCGCCAATATTGGTGTTTTGGAAGGGTTTGTGTTGGTCTGGCTGGGTTGGGGTTGGTCCGATTTGGCTGGATTTGGTTTGGACTTGTGTGGTTTGGTGTTGGGAAGGTTTTCCAGTGGTTTGGCAAAAATCGATCCAGATTTGGCTGATTTTGGGGTGATTTTGCGTGTTTGCGGGGGGCGCGTGTTTGCCGCAAAAGTCGTACCCCTTCCACTGGATGGATTTGTGTAATTCTTGCTGAGATTCTTCATAATCGCTGGAACTAATGTCCCAGTGAGTTTCAAGAGGATCGAAGTAGGGGAAGTGCGAAAAAAGCACTTTTTGAGTGATGGCCTGAATCGCCATGTTATCCAATGGGCGTTTTGGGGTGGTGGAGAAGTGGTTTTAAGGGTGTTCCACTTGCTCCAGAGGAACGGGGCTGCTGTGAGTGGTAGGGAGGGGGAATTCATGGGTGTGCAGGAAGATTGGAGGAATCGATCGATGGGAAGGGTGTTTTTTCGTGAAAGTCGAGGAAGGAAGGAGCTGCCATAGGAGCCCATGTTAAATGTGAGTGTTTACATGTTTTTGGGGTTCGATTGCAGGGTGTTCCAGGTGGTTCCAAGTGGATGTAGTTAGCTGGGATCAGAGGTGGGAAAGTCTAATTTTGTTTGCAAGTGTTTTGAAGAAAATTCATGGAGGGGAAGGGGTGTTTTGGGCCTAGTTTGAAAGTGCATTTGGACGCGACTTTAGGCCTTATGCGAGGTCGCGGTAATGCACGTTTTTGGGGTGGTATGTTGGGGTGTTCTAGGTTTTTGGGAAGGAGTTTAGGGGTGTGGGAGCAATGTTGGGAATGTCTAGTTTCTGGGAAAAATAGCAGTTTGGTTGTAGGTGGAGGGGAAAGGGTACTTTTGGCCTGTTTTGTAAGTGTACTTTCGTGCCATTGGCTAACATTGGCTGGCCCAGAGGTCGCGGTAATGCGGTTGTTTGGGAGGGTATTTTGGGGTGTTCCCTATTTTTGGGAATGTGTTTAAGGGGTTGGGAGGTATGTTGGGAATGTCTAGTTATTGAGAAAAATAGTAGTTTGCTCGTAGGTTGAGGGGAAATGCGAATTTGGGCCTGTTTTCAAGGTGCACTTTCGTGCCATTGGCTAACATTGCCGGTACTGCGTTATTGCAGATGAAAGCCACAAGAGGGCGACTTATATGTGGATTCCAGGGTTTAGGGCTCAGGGCAAGTGTGTGGGAATTGGGATAAGGGTGGAAGGGTTGTTGTGAGTGTTTAGGGGTGAGAGTGAGGGTGGAAGGCTTGTGTTTTAGGGCTGGGGATTAGGGCTTAGGGCCAGGCTTTAGGGTTCGGGGCTCCCTGCTAGGGCTTAGGGCTGCGGGCTAGGGCTGCAGGCTCGGGGATTAGGGCTTAGGGCCAGGCTTTAGGGTTCGGGACTGGGTTTCAGGGTTTAGGGCAGGGAAGGAGGGTAGTTTGTAGGACTGGAGACTAGGGTTTAGGGTTCGTGTGTAAGACTAGGCTTTAGGGTTTAGGGCTGGGATGTTAGGGCTTAGAGCTGGGACGTAGGCTTAGGGCTCAGGACGGGTCTTTAGGGCTCCGGACTAGGGTTTGGGGCTTGGGAATAGGGTTTAAGGCTGGGGACTAGGGTATGAGGGTAGGGTTGAGGCTTGTTTCTAGGGTTTAGGGGAGTGTGCGTCGTTGCGGTTAGGTGTTTAGGGTTCAGAGGAGTGTGTAGGGTTAGGAGGTAGGGTTGGGGAGGTGTCTAGGGTTAGGAGGTAGGGTTGGGAAGGTGTCTAGGGCTTAGGGTTGGAATTGCTAGGGTTTCCCCGAGTCTAGGGCTCAGGGCTCGATTCAGTTTCGCCAATATTGGTGTTTTGGAAGGGTTTGTGTTGGTCTGGCTGGGTTGGGGTTGGTCCGATTTGGCTGGATTTGGTTTGGACTTGTGTGGTTTGGTGTTGGGAAGGTTTTCCAGTGGTTTGGCAAAAATCGATCCAGATTTGGCTGATTTTGGGGTGATTTTGCGTGTTTGCGGGGGGCGCGTGTTTGCCGCAAAAGTCGTACCCCTTCCACTGGATGGATTTGTGTAATTCTTGCTGAGATTCTTCATAATCGCTGGAACTAATGTCCCAGTGAGTTTCAAGAGGATCGAAGTAGGGGAAGTGCGAAAAAAGCACTTTTTGAGTGATGGCCTGAATCGCCCATGTTATCCAATGGGCGTTTTTGGGGTGGTGGAGAAGTGGTTTTAAGGGTGTTCCACTTGCTCCAGAGGAACGGGGCTGCTGTGAGTGGTAGGGAGGGGGAATTCATGGGTGTGCAGGAAGATTGGGAGGAATCGATCGATGGGAAGGGTGTTTTTCGTGAAAGTCGAGGAAGGAAGGAGCTGCCATAGGAGCCCATGTTAAATGTGAGTGTTTACATGTTTTTGGGGTTCGATTGCAGGGTGTTCCAGGTGGTTCCAAGTGGATGTAGTTAGCTGGGATCAGAGGTGGGAAAGTCTAATTTTGTTTGCAAGTGTTTTGAAGAAAATTCATGGAGGGGAAGGGGTGTTTTGGGCCTAGTTTGAAAGTGCATTTTGGACGCGACTTTAGGCCTTATGCGAGGTCGCGGTAATGCACGTTTTTGGGGTGGTATGTTGGGGTGTTCTAGGTTTTTGGGAAGGAGTTTAGGGGTGTGGGAGCAATGTTGGGAATGTCTAGTTTCTGGGAAAAATAGCAGTTTGGTTGTAGGTGGAGGGGAAAGGGTACTTTTGGCCTGTTTTGTAAGTGTACTTTCGTGCCATTGGCTAACATTGGCTGGCCCAGAGGTCGCGGTAATGCGGTTGTTTGGGAGGGTATTTTGGGGTGTTCCCTATTTTTGGGAATGTGTTTAAGGGGTTGGGAGGTATGTTGGGAATGTCTAGTTATTGAGAAAAATAGTAGTTTGCTCGTAGGTTGAGGGAAATGCGAATTTGGGCCTGTTTTCAAGGTGCACTTTCGTGCCATTGGCTAACATTGCCGGTACTGCGTTATTGCAGATGAAAGCCACAAGAGGGCGACTTATATGTGGATTCCAGGGTTTAGGGCTCAGGGCAAGTGTGTGGGAATTGGGATAAGGGTGGAAGGGTTGTTGTGAGTGTTTAGGGGTGAGAGTGAGGGTGGAAGGCTTGTGTTTTAGGGCTGGGGATTAGGGCTTAGGGCCAGGCTTTAGGGTTCGGGGCTCCCTGCTAGGGCTTAGGGCTGCGGGCTAGGGCTGCAGGCTCGGGGATTAGGGCTTAGGGCCAGGCTTTAGGGTTCGGGACTGGGTTTCAGGGTTTAGGGCAGGGAAGGAGGGTAGTTTGTAGGACTGGAGACTAGGGTTTAGGGTTCGTGTGTAAGACTAGGCTTTAGGGTTTAGGGCTGGGATGTTAGGGCTTAGAGCTGGGACGTAGGGCTTAGGGCTCAGGACGGGTCTTTAGGGCTCCGGACTAGGGTTTGGGGCTTGGGAATAGGGTTTAAGGCTGGGGACTAGGGTATGAGGGTAGGGTTGAGGCTTGTTTCTAGGGTTTAGGGGAGTGTGCGTCGTTGCGGTTAGGTGTTTAGGGTTCAGAGGAGTGTGTAGGGTTAGGAGGTAGGGTTGGGGAGGTGTCTAGGGTTAGGAGGTAGGGTTGGGAAGGTGTCTAGGGCTTAGGGTTGGAATTGCTAGGGTTTCCCCGAGTCTAGGGCTCAGGGCTCGATTCAGTTTCGCCAATATTGGTGTTTTGGAAGGGTTTGTGTTGGTCTGGCTGGTTGGGGTGGTCCGATTTGGCTGGATTTGGTTTGGACTTGTGTGGTTTGGTGTTGGGAAGGTTTTCCAGTGGTTTGGCAAAAATCGATCCAGATTTGGCTGATTTTGGGGTGATTTTGCGTGTTTGCGGGGGGCGCGTGTTTGCCGCAAAAGTCGTACCCCTTCCACTGGATGGATTTGTGTAATTCTTGCTGAGATTCTTCATAATCGCTGGAACTAATGTCCCAGTGAGTTTCAAGAGGATCGAAGTAGGGGAAGTGCGAAAAAAGCACTTTTTTGAGTGATGGCCTGAATCGCCATGTTATCCAATGGCGTTTTTGGGGTGGTGGAGAAGTGGTTTTAAGGGTGTTCCACTTGCTCCAGAGGAACGGGGCTGCTGTGAGTGGTAGGGAGGGGGAATTCATGGGTGTGCAGGAAGATTGGGAGGAATCGATCGATGGGAAGGGTGTTTTTCGTGAAAGTCGAGGAAGGAAGGAGCTGCCATAGGAGCCCATGTTAAATGTGAGTGTTTACATGTTTTTGGGGTTCGATTGCAGGGTGTTCCAGGTGGTTCCAAGTGGATGTAGTTAGCTGGGATCAGAGGTGGGAAAGTCTAATTTTGTTTGCAAGTGTTTTGAAGAAAATTCATGGAGGGGAAGGGGTGTTTTGGGCCTAGTTTGAAAGTGCATTTTTGGACGCGACTTTAGGCCTTATGCGAGGTCGCGGTAATGCACGTTTTTGGGGTGGTATGTTGGGGTGTTCTAGGTTTTTGGGAAGGAGTTTAGGGGTGTGGAGCAATGTTGGGAATGTCTAGTTTCTGGGAAAAATAGCAGTTTGGTTGTAGGTGGAGGGGAAAGGGTACTTTTGGCCTGTTTTGTAAGTGTACTTTCGTGCCATTGGCTAACATTGGCTGGCCCAGAGGTCGCGGTAATGCGGTTGTTTGGGAGGGTATTTTGGGGTGTTCCCTATTTTTGGGAATGTGTTTAAGGGGTTGGGAGGTATGTTGGGAATGTCTAGTTATTGAGAAAAATAGTAGTTTGCTCGTAGGTTGAGGGGAAATGCGAATTTGGGCCTGTTTTCAAGGTGCACTTTCGTGCCATTGGCTAACATTGCCGGTACTGCGTTATTGCAGATGAAAGCCACAAGAGGGCGACTTATATGTGGATTCCAGGGTTTAGGGCTCAGGGCAAGTGTGTGGGAATTGGGATAAGGGTGGAAGGGTTGTTGTGAGTGTTTAGGGGTGAGAGTGAGGGTGGAAGGCTTGTGTTTTAGGGCTGGGGATTAGGGCTTAGGGCCAGGCTTTAGGGTTCGGGGCTCCCTGCTAGGGCTTAGGGCTGCGGGCTAGGGCTGCAGGCTCGGGGATTAGGGCTTAGGGCCAGGCTTTAGGGTTCGGGACTGGGTTCAGGGTTTAGGGCAGGGAAGGAGGGTAGTTTGTAGGACTGGAGACTAGGGTTTAGGGTTCGTGTGTAAGACTAGGCTTTAGGGTTTAGGGCTGGGATGTTAGGGCTTAGAGCTGGGACGTAGGGCTTAGGGCTCAGGACGGGTCTTTAGGGCTCCGGACTAGGGTTTGGGGCTTGGGAATAGGGGTTTAAGGCTGGGGACTAGGGTATGAGGGTAGGGTTGAGGCTTGTTTCTAGGGTTTAGGGGAGTGTGCGTCGTTGCGGTTAGGTGTTTAGGGTTCAGAGGAGTGTGTAGGGTTAGGAGGTAGGGTTGGGGAGGTGTCTAGGGTTAGGAGGTAGGGTTGGGAAGGTGTCTAGGGCTTAGGGTTGGAATTGCTAGGGTTTCCCCGAGTCTAGGGCTCAGGGCTCGATTCAGTTTCGCCAATATTGGTGTTTTGGAAGGGTTTGTGTTGGTCTGGCTGGGTTGGGGTTGGTCCGATTTGGCTGGATTTGGTTTGGACTTGTGTGGTTTGGTGTTGGGAAGGTTTTCCAGTGGTTTGGCAAAAATCGATCCAGATTTGGCTGATTTTGGGGTGATTTTGCGTGTTTGCGGGGGGCGCGTGTTTGCCGCAAAAGTCGTACCCCTTCCACTGGATGGATTTGTGTAATTCTTGCTGAGATTCTTCATAATCGCTGGAACTAATGTCCCAGTGAGTTTCAAGAGGATCGAAGTAGGGGAAGTGCGAAAAAAGCACTTTTTGAGTGATGGCCTGAATCGCCATGTTATCCAATGGGCGTTTTTGGGGTGGTGGAGAAGTGGTTTTAAGGGTGTTCCACTTGCTCCAGAGGAACGGGGCTGCTGTGAGTGGTAGGGAGGGGGAATTCATGGGTGTGCAGGAAGATTGGGAGGAATCGATCGATGGGAAGGGTGTTTTTCGTGAAAGTCGAGGAAGGAAGGAGCTGCCATAGGAGCCCATGTTAAATGTGAGTGTTTACATGTTTTTGGGGTTCGATTGCAGGGTGTTCCAGGTGGTTCCAAGTGGATGTAGTTAGCTGGGATCAGAGGTGGGAAAGTCTAATTTTGTTTGCAAGTGTTTTGAAGAAAATTCATGGAGGGGAAGGGGTGTTTTGGGCCTAGTTTGAAAGTGCATTTTGGACGCGACTTTAGGCCTTATGCGAGGTCGCGGTAATGCACGTTTTTGGGGTGGTATGTTGGGGTGTTCTAGGTTTTTGGGAAGGAGTTTAGGGGTGTGGGAGCAATGTTGGGAATGTCTAGTTTCTGGGAAAAATAGCAGTTTGGTTGTAGGTGGAGGGGAAAGGGTACTTTTGGCCTGTTTTGTAAGTGTACTTTCGTGCCATTGGCTAACATTGGCTGGCCCAGAGGTCGCGGTAATGCGGTTGTTTGGGAGGGTATTTTGGGGTGTTCCCTATTTTTGGGAATGTGTTTAAGGGTTGGGAGGTATGTTGGGAATGTCTAGTTATTGAGAAAAATAGTAGTTTGCTCGTAGGTTGAGGGGAAATGCGAATTTGGGCCTGTTTTCAAGGTGCACTTTCGTGCCATTGGCTAACATTGCCGGTACTGCGTTATTGCAGATGAAAGCCACAAGAGGGCGACTTATATGTGGATTCCAGGGTTTAGGGCTCAGGGCAAGTGTGTGGGAATTGGGATAAGGTGGAAGGGTTGTTGTGAGTGTTTAGGGGTGAGAGTGAGGGTGGAAGGCTTGTGTTTTAGGGCTGGGGATTAGGGGCTTAGGGCCAGGCTTTAGGGTTCGGGGCTCCCTGCTAGGGCTTAGGGCTGCGGGCTAGGGCTGCAGGCTCGGGGATTAGGGCTTAGGGCCAGGCTTTAGGGTTCGGGACTGGGTTTCAGGGTTTAGGGCAGGGAAGGAGGGTAGTTTGTAGGACTGGAGACTAGGGTTTAGGGTTCGTGTGTAAGACTAGGCTTTAGGGTTTAGGGCTGGGATGTTAGGGCTTAGAGCTGGGACGTAGGGCTTAGGGCTCAGGACGGGTCTTTAGGGCTCCGGACTAGGGTTTGGGGCTTGGGAATAGGGTTTAAGGCTGGGGACTAGGGTATGAGGGTAGGGTTGAGGCTTGTTTCTAGGGTTTAGGGGAGTGTGCGTCGTTGCGGTTAGGTGTTTAGGGTTCAGAGGAGTGTGTAGGGTTAGGAGGTAGGGTTGGGGAGGTGTCTAGGGTTAGGAGGTAGGGTTGGGAAGGTGTCTAGGGCTTAGGGTTGGAATTGCTAGGGTTTCCCCGAGTCTAGGGCTCAGGGCTCGATTCAGTTTCGCCAATATTGGTGTTTTGGAAGGGTTTGTGTTGGTCTGGCTGGGTTGGGGTTGGTCCGATTTGGCTGGATTTGGTTTGGACTTGTGTGGTTTGGTGTTGGGAAGGTTTTCCAGTGGTTTGGCAAAAATCGATCCAGATTTGGCTGATTTTGGGGTGATTTTGCGTGTTTGCGGGGGGGCGCGTGTTGCCGCAAAAGTCGTACCCCTTCCACTGGATGGATTTGTGTAATTCTTGCTGAGATTCTTCATAATCGCTGGGAACTAATGTCCCAGTGAGTTTCAAGAGGATCGAAGTAGGGAAGTGCGAAAAAAGCACTTTTTGAGTGATGGCCTGAATCGCCATGTTATCCAATGGGCGTTTTTGGGGTGGTGGAGAAGTGGTTTAAGGGTGTTCCACTTGCTCCAGAGGAACGGGGCTGCTGTGAGTGGTAGGGAGGGGGAATTCATGGGTGTGCAGGAAGATTGGGAGGAATCGATCGATGGGAAGGGTGTTTTTCGTGAAAGTCGAGGAAGGAAGGAGCTGCCATAGGAGCCCATGTTAAATGTGAGTGTTTACATGTTTTTGGGGTTCGATTGCAGGGTGTTCCAGGTGGTTCCAAGTGGATGTAGTTAGCTGGGATCAGAGGTGGGAAAGTCTAATTTTGTTTGCAAGTGTTTTGAAGAAAATTCATGGAGGGGAAGGGGTGTTTTGGGCCTAGTTTGAAAGTGCATTTTGGACGCGACTTTAGGCCTTATGCGAGGTCGCGGTAATGCACGTTTTTGGGTGGTATGTTGGGGTGTTCTAGGTTTTTGGGAAGGAGTTTAGGGGTGTGGGAGCAATGTTGGGAATGTCTAGTTTCTGGGAAAAATAGCAGTTTGGTTGTAGGTGGAGGGAAAGGGTACTTTTGGCCTGTTTTGTAAGTGTACTTTCGTGCCATTGGCTAACATTGGCTGGCCCAGAGGTCGCGGTAATGCGGTTGTTTGGGAGGGTATTTTGGGGTGTTCCCTATTTTTGGGAATGTGTTTAAGGGTTGGGAGGTATGTTGGGAATGTCTAGTTATTGAGAAAAATAGTAGTTTGCTCGTAGGTTGAGGGGAAATGCGAATTTGGGCCTGTTTTCAAGGTGCACTTTCGTGCCATTGGCTAACATTGCCGGTACTGCGTTATTGCAGATGAAAGCCACAAGAGGGCGACTTATATGTGGATTCCAGGGTTTAGGGCTCAGGGCAAGTGTGTGGGAATTGGGATAAGGGTGGAAGGGTTGTTGTGAGTGTTTAGGGGTGAGAGTGAGGGTGGAAGGCTTGTGTTTTAGGGCTGGGGATTAGGGCTTAGGGCCAGGCTTTAGGGTTCGGGGCTCCCTGCTAGGGCTTAGGGCTGCGGGCTAGGGCTGCAGGCTCGGGGATTAGGGCTTAGGGCCAGGCTTTAGGGTTCGGGACTGGGTTTCAGGGTTTAGGGCAGGGAAGGAGGGTAGTTTGTAGGACTGGAGACTAGGGTTTAGGGTTCGTGTGTAAGACTAGGCTTTAGGGTTTAGGGCTGGGATGTTAGGGCTTAGAGCTGGGACGTAGGGCTTAGGGCTCAGGACGGGTCTTTAGGGCTCCGGACTAGGGTTTGGGGCTTGGGAATAGGGTTTAAGGCTGGGGACTAGGGTATGAGGGTAGGGTTGAGGCTTGTTTCTAGGGTTTAGGGGAGTGTGCGTCGTTGCGGTTAGGTGTTTAGGGTTCAGAGGAGTGTGTAGGGTTAGGAGGTAGGGTTGGGGAGGTGTCTAGGGTTAGGAGGTAGGGTTGGGAAGGTGTCTAGGGCTTAGGGTTGGAATTGCTAGGGTTTCCCCGAGTCTAGGGCTCAGGGCTCGATTCAGTTTCGCCAATATTGGTGTTTTGGAAGGGTTTGTGTTGGTCTGGCTGGGTTGGGGTTGGTCCGATTTGGCTGGATTTGGTTTGGACTTGTGTGGTTTGGTGTTGGGAAGGTTTTCCAGTGGTTTGGCAAAAATCGATCCAGATTTGGCTGATTTTGGGGTGATTTTGCGTGTTTGCGGGGGGCGCGTGTTTGCCGCAAAAGTCGTACCCCTTCCACTGGATGGATTTGTGTAATTCTTGCTGAGATTCTTCATAATCGCTGGAACTAATGTCCCAGTGAGTTTCAAGAGGATCGAAGTAGGGGAAGTGCGAAAAAAGCACTTTTTGAGTGATGGCCTGAATCGCCATGTTATCCAATGGGCGTTTTGGGGTGGTGGAGAAGTGGTTTTAAGGGTGGTTCCACTTGCTCCAGAGGAACGGGGCTGCTGTGAGTGGTAGGGAGGGGGAATTCATGGGTGTGCAGGAAGATTGGGAGGAATCGATCGATGGGAAGGGTGTTTTTCGTGAAAGTCGAGGAAGGAAGGAGCTGCCATAGGAGCCCATGTTAAATGTGAGTGTTTACATGTTTTTGGGGTTCGATTGCAGGGTGTTCCAGGTGGTTCCAGTGGATGTAGTTAGCTGGGATCAGAGGTGGGAAAGTCTAATTTTGTTTGCAAGTGTTTTGAAGAAATTCATGGAGGGGAAGGGGTGTTTTGGGCCTAGTTTGAAAGTGCATTTTGGACGCGACTTTAGGCCTTATGCGAGGTCGCGGTAATGCACGTTTTTGGGGTGGTATGTTGGGGTGTTCTAGGTTTTTGGGAAGGAGTTTAGGGGTGTGGGAGCAATGTTGGGAATGTCTAGTTTCTGGGAAAAATAGCAGTTTGGTTGTAGGTGGAGGGGAAAGGGTACTTTTGGCCTGTTTTGTAAGTGTACTTTCGTGCCATTGGCTAACATTGGCTGGCCCAGAGGTCGCGGTAATGCGGTTGTTTGGGAGGGTATTTTGGGGTGTTCCCTATTTTGGGAATGTGTTTAAGGGGTTGGGAGGTATGTTGGGAATGTCTAGTTATTGAGAAAAATAGTAGTTTGCTCGTAGGTTGAGGGGAAATGCGAATTTGGGCCTGTTTTCAAGGTGCACTTTCGTGCC
>NW_028188216.1:0-51168 GCF_964204655.1 Triturus cristatus
ACAGCATGGTGTCATCTGACATGAGAGCAAGCAATAGGATGCCTTTTTCATGGAATTGAAATGGGTAGCAGGCTAGACAGGATGTGCATGTGAAGACAAAGATGGTAACATGAATAAACTCAGGCATTAGTTGACTTATGCATTTGTTTGAAGGTTTGGGTGATCATAATATTCTCGAGATCTCTATAGGTTAACTGATAGGGTTGCACAAGAATGAAGATGTTAGAATCTGTTATTCGTAGTTTTTATTATTACCTCTAGCTGTAGCATAAGCCTTCTTTCAAAACCTTATCAGATCACTTAATAGTTACTGCTGTACCATAACCTAAAAATTCTCAGTGAGAAAGATACCATGTCACAGGGCTAGCACTGAGATCTTTTTATTTATGTCCTAATATAGGTGCTGGAATGGTGTAGAGAGTAGTAGCAAAGTTTGGCTTTTGATCGAGAGAAGTATGCTAGGTTGGAAATAAAAGTCAGATTTGAGTTTGTAGTGAGCTGTGGATTTTCGCAGAGTTACAGACGCCATAGTACTCATTATTAGCACATTATAAAAATCTGTTTATTGTGTTGCATTAGTTTGGAGATATTAAAGTTTTGTTAATGGACTAACAGTGGACTTTTCCATCTGCAGATTATACTGAATGACCAGCAGAGGGAGTGATGCCGTAGACCATTTCTCTGCGATGCTGAGACCAAAAAAAAAAAGAAAGCGTCCTCAGCCTTCGGCTTCCATTATCAATTTACATGGTAGGTGAAACTCTCATTTAATCCCTTTGCTTGTCATTAGAAGGAGTTCATAGCATCTGACGGCTCTTGGCACCTTTGAGGCTGCAATGAGTTGTCTTCTGTTAGAGCGATTGACTTACTTTCAAATGGGGGAAGCTTATTTATCCTGCCTCCCTGCACTCTGTATGTGGCGCTCTGATACTCAACATGGAGTGCTCTTTCAGATACTCTGTGTTCTGGTCACTCCAGCCCACTTTCAAAAGGGGAGCCCAGTACTTTCAATGGTGCAGAGTACTTTCCCATTACACTTCCTACTTCCGTTGCAGTCATAATAACCGATAGTTAACCAGAGCAGACTTGCTGAAGTCTCATTGTCCTGTGTTATGGTCACCCAGGGCGATTTGTCATGAGGTGCTCTGACATCATAAAGCTACAGCATGGTGTCATCTGACATGAGAGCAAGCAACAGGATGCCTTTTCATGGAATTGAAATGGGTAGCAGGCTAGACAGGATGTGCAGGTGAAGACAAAGATGGTAACATGAATAAACTCAGGCATTAGTTGACTTATGCATTTGTTTGAAGGTTTGGGTGATCATAATATTCTCGAGATCTCTATAGGTTAACTGATAGGGTTGCACAAGAATGAAGATGTTAGAATCTGTTATTCGTAGTTTTTATTATTACCTCTAGCTGTAGCATAAGCCTTCTTTCAAAACCTTATCAGATCACTTAATAGTTACTGCTGTACCATAACCTAAAAATTCTCAGTGAGAAAGATACCATGTCACAGGGCTAGCACTGAGATCTTTTTATTTATGTCCTAATATAGGTGCTGGAATGGTGTAGAGAGTAGTAGCAAAGTTTGGCTTTTGATTGAGAGAAGTATGCTAGGTTGGAAATAAAAGTCAGATTTGAGTTTGTAGTGAGCTGTGGATTTTCGCAGAGTTACAGACGCCATAGTACTCATTATTAGCACATTATAAAAATCTGTTTATTGTGTTGCATTAGTTTGGAGATATTCAAGTTCTGTTAATGGACTAACAGTGGACTTTTCCATCTGCAGATTATACTGAATGACCAGCAGAGGGAGTGATGCCGTAGACCATTTCTCTGCGATGCCGAGACCAAAAAAAAAAAGAAAGCGTCCTCAGCCTTCGGCTTCCATTATCAATTTACATGGTAGGTGAAACTCTCATTTAATCCCTTTGCTTGTCATTAGAAGGAGTTCATAGCATCTGACGGCTCTTGGCACCTTTGAGGCTGCAATGAGTTGTCTTCTGTTAGAGCGATTGACTTACTTTCAAATGGGGGAAGCTTATTTATCCTGCCTCCCTGCACTCTGTATGTGGCGCTCTGATACTCAACATGGAGTGCTCTTTCAGATACTCTGTGTTCTGGTCACTCCAGCCCACTTTCAAAAGGGGAGCCCAGTACTTTCAATGGTGCAGAGTACTTTCCCATTACACTTCCTACTTCCGTTGCAGTCATAATAACCGATAGTTAACCAGAGCAGACTTGCTGAAGTCTCATTGTCCTGTGTTATGGTCACCCAGGGCGATTTGTCATGAGGTGCTCTGACATCATAAAGCTACAGCATGGTGTCATCTGACATGAGAGCAAGCAACAGGATGCCTTTTTCATGGAATTGAAATGGGTAGCAGGCTAGACAGGATGTGCAGGTGAAGACAAAGATGGTAACATGAATAAACTCAGGCATTAGTTGACTTATGCATTTGTTTGAAGGTTTGGGTGATCATAATATTCTCGAGATCTCTATAGGTTAACTGATAGGGTTGCACAAGAATGAAGATGTTAGAATCTGTTATTCGTAGTTTTTATTATTACCTCTAGCTGTAGCATAAGCCTTCTTTCAAAACCTTATCAGATCACTTAATAGTTACTGCTGTACCATAACCTAAAAATTCTCAGTGAGAAAGATACCATGTCACAGGGCTAGCACTGAGATCTTTTTATTTATGTCCTAATATAGGTGCTGGAATGGTGTAGAGAGTAGTAGCAAAGTTTGGCTTTTGATTGAGAGAAGTATGCTAGGTTGGAAATAAAAGTCAGATTTGAGTTTGTAGTGAGCTGTGGATTTTCGCAGAGTTACAGACGCCATAGTACTCATTATTAGCACATTATAAAAATCTGTTTATTGTGTTGCATTAGTTTGGAGATATTCAAGTTCTGTTAATGGACTAACAGTGGACTTTTCCATCTGCAGATTATACTGAATGACCAGCAGAGGGAGTGATGCCGTAGACCATTTCTCTGCGATGCCGAGACCAAAAAAAAAAAGAAAGCGTCCTCAGCCTTCGGCTTCCATTATCAATTTACATGGTACGTGAAACTCTCATTTAATTGCTTTGCTTGTCATTAGAAGGAGTTCATAGCATCTGACGGCTCTTGGCACCTTTGAGGCTGCAATGAGTTGTCTTCTGTTAGAGCGATTGACTTGCTTTCAAATGGGGGAAGCTTATTTATCCTGCCTCCCTGCACTCTGTATGTGGCGCTCTGATACTCAACATGGAGTGCTCTTTCAGATACTCTGTGTTCTGGTCACTCCAGCCCACTTTCAAAAGGGGAGCCCAGTACTTTCAATGGTGCAGAGTACTTTCCCATTACACTTCCTACTTCCGTTGCAGTCATAATAACCGATAGTTAACCAGAGCAGACTTGCTGAAGTCTCATTGTCCTGTGTTATGGTCACCCAGGGCGATTTGTCATGAGGTGCTCTGACATCATAAAGCTACAGCATGGTGTCATCTGACATGAGAGCAAGCAATAGGATGCCTTTTTCATGGAATTGAAATGGGTAGCAGGCTAGACAGGATGTGCAGGTGAAGACAAAGATGGTAACATGAATAAACTCAGGCATTAGTTGACTTATGCATTTGTTTGAAGGTTTGGGTGATCATAATATTCTCGAGATCTCTATAGGTTAACTGATAGGGTTGCACAAGAATGAAGATGTTAGAATCTGTTATTCGTAGTTTTTATTATTACCTCTAGCTGTAGCATAAGCCTTCTTTCAAAACCTTATCAGATCACTTAATAGTTACTGCTGTACCATAACCTAAAAATTCTCAGTGAGAAAGATACCATGTCACAGGGCTAGCACTGAGATCTTTTTATTTATGTCCTAATATAGGTGCTGGAATGGTGTAGAGAGTAGTAGCAAAGTTTGGCTTTTGATTGAGAGAAGTATGCTAGGTTGGAAATAAAAGTCAGATTTGAGTTTGTAGTGAGCTGTGGATTTTCGCAGAGTTACAGACGCCATAGTACTCATTATTAGCACATTATAAAAATCTGTTTATTGTGTTGCATTAGTTTGGAGATATTCAAGTTCTGTTAATGGACTAACAGTGGACTTTTCCATCTGCAGATTATACTGAATGACCAGCAGAGGGAGTGATGCCGTAGACCATTTCTCTGCGATGCTGAGACAAAAAAAAAAAAAGAAAGCGTCCTCAGCCTTCGGCTTCCATTATCAATTTACATGGTAGGTGAAACTCTCATTTAATCGCTTTGCTTGTCATTAGAAGGAGTTCATAGCATCTGACGGCTCTTGGCACCTTTGAGGCTGCAATGAGTTGTCTTCTGTTAGAGCGATTGACTTACTTTCAAATGGGGGAAGCTTATTTATCCTGCCTCCCTGCACTCTGTATGTGGCGCTCTGATACTCAACATGGAGTGCTCTTTCAGATACTCTGTGTTCTGGTCACTCCAGCCCACTTTCAAAAGGGGAGCCCAGTACTTTCAATGGTGCAGAGTACTTTCCCATTACACTTCCTACTTCCGTTGCAGTCATAATAACCGATAGTTAACCAGAGCAGACTTGCTGAAGTCTCATTGTCCTGTGTTATGGTCACCCAGGGCGATTTGTCATGAGGTGCTCTGACATCATAAAGCTACAGCATGGTGTCATCTGACATGAGAGCAAGCAATAGGATGCCTTTTTCATGGAATTGAAATGGGTAGCAGGCTAGACAGGATGTGCATGTGAAGACAAAGATGGTAACATGAATAAACTCAGGCATTAGTTGACTTATGCATTTGTTTGAAGGTTTGGGTGATCATAATATTCTCGAGATCTCTATAGGTTAACTGATAGGGTTGCACAAGAATGAAGATGTTAGAATCTGTTATTCGTAGTTTTTATTATTACCTCTAGCTGTAGCATAAGCCTTCTTTCAAAACCTTATCAGATCACTTAATAGTTACTGCTGTACCATAACCTAAAAATTCTCAGTGAGAAAGATACCATGTCACAGGGCTAGCACTGAGATCTTTTTATTTATGTCCTAATATAGGTGCTGGAATGGTGTAGAGAGTAGTAGCAAAGTTTGGCTTTTGATCGAGAGAAGTATGCTAGGTTGGAAATAAAAGTCAGATTTGACTTTGTAGTGAGCTGTGGATTTTCGCAGAGTTACAGACGCCATAGTACTCATTATTAGCACATTATAAAAATCTGTTTATTGTGTTGCATTAGTTTGGAGATATTCAAGTTCTGTTAATGGACTAACAGTGGACTTTTCCATCTGCAGATTATACTGAATGACCAGCAGAGGGAGTGATGCCGTAGACCATTTCTCTGCGATGCTGAGACCAAAAAAAAAAAGAAAGCGTCCTCAGCCTTCGGCTTCCATTATCAATTTACATGGTAGGTGAAACTCTCATTTAATCGCTTTTGCTTGTCATTAGAAGGAGTTCATAGCATCTGACGGCTCTTGGCACCTTTGAGGCTGCAATGAGTTGTCTTCTGTTAGAGCGATTGACTTACTTTCAAATGGGGGAAGCTTATTTATCCTGCCTCCCTGCACTCTGTATGTGGCGCTCTGATACTCAACATGGAGTGCTCTTTCAGATACTCTGTGTTCTGGTCACTCCAGCCCACTTTCAAAAGGGGAGCCCAGTACTTTCAATGGTGCAGAGTACTTTCCCATTACACTTCCTACTTCCGTTGCAGTCATAATAACCGATAGTTAACCAGAGCAGACTTGCTGAAGTCTCATTGTCCTGTGTTATGGTCACCCAGGGCGATTTGTCATGAGGTGCTCTGACATCATAAAGCTACAGCATGGTGTCATCTGACATGAGAGCAAGCAATAGGATGCCTTTTTCATGGAATTGAAATGGGTAGCAGGCTAGACAGGATGTGCATGTGAAGACAAAGATGGTAACATGAATAAACTCAGGCATTAGTTGACTTATGCATTTGTTTGAAGGTTTGGGTGATCATAATATTCTCGAGATCTCTATAGGTTAACTGATAGGGTTGCACAAGAATGAAGATGTTAGAATCTGTTATTCGTAGTTTTTATTATTACCTCTAGCTGTAGCATAAGCCTTCTTTCAAAACCTTATCAGATCACTTAATAGTTACTGCTGTACCATAACCTAAAAATTCTCAGTGAGAAAGATACCATGTCACAGGGCTAGCACTGAGATCTTTTTATTTATGTCCTAATATAGGTGCTGGAATGGTGTAGAGAGTAGTAGCAAAGTTTGGCTTTTGATCGAGAGAAGTATGCTAGGTTGGAAATAAAAGTCAGATTTGACTTTGTAGTGAGCTGTGGATTTTCGCAGAGTTACAGACGCCATAGTACTCATTATTAGCACATTATAAAAATCTGTTTATTGTGTTGCATTAGTTTGGAGATATTCAAGTTCTGTTAATGGACTAACAGTGGACTTTTCCATCTGCAGATTATACTGAATGACCAGCAGAGGGAGTGATGCCGTAGACCATTTCTCTGCGATGCCGAGACCAAAAAAAAAAAGAAAGCGTCCTCAGCCTTCGGCTTCCATTATCAATTTACATGGTACGTGAAACTCTCATTTAATTGCTTTGCTTGTCATTAGAAGGAGTTCATAGCATCTGACGGCTCTTGGCACCTTTGAGGCTGCAATGAGTTGTCTTCTGTTAGAGCGATTGACTTACTTTCAAATGGGGGAAGCTTATTTATCCTGCCTCCCTGCACTCTGTATGTGGCGCTCTGATACTCAACATGGCGTGCTCTTTCAGATACTCTGTGTTCTGGTCACTCCAGCCCACTTTCAAAAGGGGAGCCCAGTACTTTCAATGGTGCAGAGTACTTTCCCATTACACTTCCTACTTCCGTTGCAGTCATAATAACCGATAGTTAACCAGAGCAGACTTGCTGAAGTCTCATTGTCCTGTGTTATGGTCACCCAGGGCGATTTGTCATGAGGTGCTCTGACATCATAAAGCTACAGCATGGTGTCATCTGACATGAGAGCAAGCAATAGGATGCCTTTTTCATGGAATTGAAATGGGTAGCAGGCTAGACAGGATGTGCAGGTGAAGACAAAGATGGTAACATGAATAAACTCAGGCATTAGTTGACTTATGCATTTGTTTGAAGGTTTGGGTGATCATAATATTCTCGAGATCTCTATAGGTTAACTGATAGGGTTGCACAAGAATGAAGATGTTAGAATCTGTTATTCGTAGTTTTTATTATTACCTCTAGCTGTAGCATAAGCCTTCTTTCAAAACCTTATCAGATCACTTAATAGTTACTGCTGTACCATAACCTAAAAATTCTCAGTGAGAAAGATACCATGTCACAGGGCTAGCACTGAGATCTTTTTATTTATGTCCTAATATAGGTGCTGGAATGGTGTAGAGAGTAGTAGCAAAGTTTGGCTTTTGATCGAGAGAAGTATGCTAGGTTGGAAATAAAAGTCAGATTTGAGTTTGTAGTGAGCTGTGGATTTTCGCAGAGTTACAGACGCCATAGTACTCATTATTAGCACATTATAAAAATCTGTTTATTGTGTTGCATTAGTTTGGAGATATTCAAGTTCTGTTAATGGACTAACAGTGGACTTTTCCATCTGCAGATTATACTGAATGACCAGCAGAGGGAGTGATGCCGTAGACCATTTCTCTGCGATGCCGAGACCAAAAAAAAAAAGAAAGCGTCCTCAGCCTTCGGCTTCCATTATCAATTTACATGGTACGTGAAACTCTCATTTAATTGCTTTGCTTGTCATTAGAAGGAGTTCATAGCATCTGACGGCTCTTGGCACCTTTGAGGCTGCAATGAGTTGTCTTCTGTTAGAGCGATTGACTTGCTTTCAAATGGGGGAAGCTTATTTATCCTGCCTCCCTGCACTCTGTATGTGGCGCTCTGATACTCAACATGGAGTGCTCTTTCAGATACTCTGTGTTCTGGTCACTCCAGCCCACTTTCAAAAGGGGAGCCCAGTACTTTCAATGGTGCAGAGTACTTTCCCATTACACTTCCTACTTCCGTTGCAGTCATAATAACCGATAGTTAACCAGAGCAGACTTGCTGAAGTCTCATTGTCCTGTGTTATGGTCACCCAGGGCGATTTGTCATGAGGTGCTCTGACATCATAAAGCTACAGCATGGTGTCATCTGACATGAGAGCAAGCAATAGGATGCCTTTTTCATGGAATTGAAATGGGTAGCAGGCTAGACAGGATGTGCAGGTGAAGACAAAGATGGTAACATGAATAAACTCAGGCATTAGTTGACTTATGCATTTGTTTGAAGGTTTGGGTGATCATAATATTCTCGAGATCTCTATAGGTTAACTGATAGGGTTGCACAAGAATGAAGATGTTAGAATCTGTTATTCGTAGTTTTTATTATTACCTCTAGCTGTAGCATAAGCCTTCTTTCAAAACCTTATCAGATCACTTAATAGTTACTGCTGTACCATAACCTAAAAATTCTCAGTGAGAAAGATACCATGTCACAGGGCTAGCACTGAGATCTTTTTATTTATGTCCTAATATAGGTGCTGGAATGGTGTAGAGAGTAGTAGCAAAGTTTGGCTTTTGATTGAGAGAAGTATGCTAGGTTGGAAATAAAAGTCAGATTTGAGTTTGTAGTGAGCTGTGGATTTTCGCAGAGTTACAGACGCCATAGTACTCATTATTAGCACATTATAAAAATCTGTTTATTGTGTTGCATTAGTTTGGAGATATTAAAGTTTTGTTAATGGACTAACAGTGGACTTTTCCATCTGCAGATTATACTGAATGACCAGCAGAGGGAGTGATGCCGTAGACCATTTCTCTGCGATGCTGAGACCAAAAAAAAAAAGAAAGCGTCCTCAGCCTTCGGCTTCCATTATCAATTTACATGGTAGGTGAAACTCTCATTTAATCCCTTTGCTTGTCATTAGAAGGAGTTCATAGCATCTGACGGCTCTTGGCACCTTTGAGGCTGCAATGAGTTGTCTTCTGTTAGAGCGATTGACTTACTTTCAAATGGGGGAAGCTTATTTATCCTGCCTCCCTGCACTCTGTATGTGGCGCTCTGATACTCAACATGGAGTGCTCTTTCAGATACTCTGTGTTCTGGTCACTCCAGCCCACTTTCAAAAGGGGAGCCCAGTACTTTCAATGGTGCAGAGTACTTTCCCATTACACTTCCTACTTCCGTTGCAGTCATAATAACCGATAGTTAACCAGAGCAGACTTGCTGAAGTCTCATTGTCCTGTGTTATGGTCACCCAGGGCGATTTGTCATGAGGTGCTCTGACATCATAAAGCTACAGCATGGTGTCATCTGACATGAGAGCAAGCAACAGGATGCCTTTTTCATGGAATTGAAATGGGTAGCAGGCTAGACAGGATGTGCAGGTGAAGACAAAGATGGTAACATGAATAAACTCAGGCATTAGTTGACTTATGCATTTGTTTGAAGGTTTGGGTGATCATAATATTCTCGAGATCTCTATAGGTTAACTGATAGGGTTGCACAAGAATGAAGATGTTAGAATCTGTTATTCGTAGTTTTTATTATTACCTCTAGCTGTAGCATAAGCCTTCTTTCAAAACCTTATCAGATCACTTAATAGTTACTGCTGTACCATAACCTAAAAATTCTCAGTGAGAAAGATACCATGTCACAGGGCTAGCACTGAGATCTTTTTATTTATGTCCTAATATAGGTGCTGGAATGGTGTAGAGAGTAGTAGCAAAGTTTGGCTTTTGATTGAGAGAAGTATGCTAGGTTGGAAATAAAAGTCAGATTTGAGTTTGTAGTGAGCTGTGGATTTTCGCAGAGTTACAGACGCCATAGTACTCATTATTAGCACATTATAAAAATCTGTTTATTGTGTTGCATTAGTTTGGAGATATTCAAGTTCTGTTAATGGACTAACAGTGGACTTTTCCATCTGCAGATTATACTGAATGACCAGCAGAGGGAGTGATGCCGTAGACCATTTCTCTGCGATGCCGAGACCAAAAAAAAAAAGAAAGCGTCCTCAGCCTTCGGCTTCCATTATCAATTTACATGGTAGGTGAAACTCTCATTTAATCCCTTTGCTTGTCATTAGAAGGAGTTCATAGCATCTGACGGCTCTTGGCACCTTTGAGGCTGCAATGAGTTGTCTTCTGTTAGAGCGATTGACTTACTTTCAAATGGGGGAAGCTTATTTATCCTGCCTCCCTGCACTCTGTATGTGGCGCTCTGATACTCAACATGGAGTGCTCTTTCAGATACTCTGTGTTCTGGTCACTCCAGCCCACTTTCAAAAGGGGAGCCCAGTACTTTCAATGGTGCAGAGTACTTTCCCATTACACTTCCTACTTCCGTTGCAGTCATAATAACCGATAGTTAACCAGAGCAGACTTGCTGAAGTCTCATTGTCCTGTGTTATGGTCACCCAGGGCGATTTGTCATGAGGTGCTCTGACATCATAAAGCTACAGCATGGTGTCATCTGACATGAGAGCAAGCAACAGGATGCCTTTTTCATGGAATTGAAATGGGTAGCAGGCTAGACAGGATGTGCAGGTGAAGACAAAGATGGTAACATGAATAAACTCAGGCATTAGTTGACTTATGCATTTGTTTGAAGGTTTGGGTGATCATAATATTCTCGAGATCTCTATAGGTTAACTGATAGGGTTGCACAAGAATGAAGATGTTAGAATCTGTTATTCGTAGTTTTTATTATTACCTCTAGCTGTAGCATAAGCCTTCTTTCAAAACCTTATCAGATCACTTAATAGTTACTGCTGTACCATAACCTAAAAATTCTCAGTGAGAAAGATACCATGTCACAGGGCTAGCACTGAGATCTTTTTATTTATGTCCTAATATAGGTGCTGGAATGGTGTAGAGAGTAGTAGCAAAGTTTGGCTTTTGATTGAGAGAAGTATGCTAGGTTGGAAATAAAAGTCAGATTTGAGTTTGTAGTGAGCTGTGGATTTTCGCAGAGTTACAGACGCCATAGTACTCATTATTAGCACATTATAAAAATCTGTTTATTGTGTTGCATTAGTTTGGAGATATTCAAGTTCTGTTAATGGACTAACAGTGGACTTTTCCATCTGCAGATTATACTGAATGACCAGCAGAGGGAGTGATGCCGTAGACCATTTCTCTGCGATGCCGAGACCAAAAAAAAAAAGAAAGCGTCCTCAGCCTTCGGCTTCCATTATCAATTTACATGGTACGTGAAACTCTCATTTAATCGCTTTGCTTGTCATTAGAAGGAGTTCATAGCATCTGACGGCTCTTGGCACCTTTGAGGCTGCAATGAGTTGTCTTCTGTTAGAGCGATTGACTTGCTTTCAAATGGGGGAAGCTTATTTATCCTGCCTCCCTGCACTCTGTATGTGGCGCTCTGATACTCAACATGGAGTGCTCTTTCAGATACTCTGTGTTCTGGTCACTCCAGCCCACTTTCAAAAGGGGAGCCCAGTACTTTCAATGGTGCAGAGTACTTTCCCATTACACTTCCTACTTCCGTTGCAGTCATAATAACCGATAGTTAACCAGAGCAGACTTGCTGAAGTCTCATTGTCCTGTGTTATGGTCACCCAGGGCGATTTGTCATGAGGTGCTCTGACATCATAAAGCTACAGCATGGTGTCATCTGACATGAGAGCAAGCAATAGGATGCCTTTTTCATGGAATTGAAATGGGTAGCAGGCTAGACAGGATGTGCAGGTGAAGACAAAGATGGTAACATGAATAAACTCAGGCATTAGTTGACTTATGCATTTGTTTGAAGGTTTGGGTGATCATAATATTCTCGAGATCTCTATAGGTTAACTGATAGGGTTGCACAAGAATGAAGATGTTAGAATCTGTTATTCGTAGTTTTTATTATTACCTCTAGCTGTAGCATAAGCCTTCTTTCAAAACCTTATCAGATCACTTAATAGTTACTGCTGTACCATAACCTAAAAATTCTCAGTGAGAAAGATACCATGTCACAGGGCTAGCACTGAGATCTTTTTATTTATGTCCTAATATAGGTGCTGGAATGGTGTAGAGAGTAGTAGCAAAGTTTGGCTTTTGATTGAGAGAAGTATGCTAGGTTGGAAATAAAAGTCAGATTTGAGTTTGTAGTGAGCTGTGGATTTTCGCAGAGTTACAGACGCCATAGTACTCATTATTAGCACATTATAAAAATCTGTTTATTGTGTTGCATTAGTTTGGAGATATTCAAGTTCTGTTAATGGACTAACAGTGGACTTTTCCATCTGCAGATTATACTGAATGACCAGCAGAGGGAGTGATGCCGTAGACCATTTCTCTGCGATGCTGAGACAAAAAAAAAAAAAGAAAGCGTCCTCAGCCTTCGGCTTCCATTATCAATTTACATGGTAGGTGAAACTCTCATTTAATCGCTTTGCTTGTCATTAGAAGGAGTTCATAGCATCTGACGGCTCTTGGCACCTTTGAGGCTGCAATGAGTTGTCTTCTGTTAGAGCGATTGACTTACTTTCAAATGGGGGAAGCTTATTTATCCTGCCTCCCTGCACTCTGTATGTGGCGCTCTGATACTCAACATGGAGTGCTCTTTCAGATACTCTGTGTTCTGGTCACTCCAGCCCACTTTCAAAAGGGGAGCCCAGTACTTTCAATGGTGCAGAGTACTTTCCCATTACACTTCCTACTTCCGTTGCAGTCATAATAACCGATAGTTAACCAGAGCAGACTTGCTGAAGTCTCATTGTCCTGTGTTATGGTCACCCAGGGCGATTTGTCATGAGGTGCTCTGACATCATAAAGCTACAGCATGGTGTCATCTGACATGAGAGCAAGCAATAGGATGCCTTTTTCATGGAATTGAAATGGGTAGCAGGCTAGACAGGATGTGCATGTGAAGACAAAGATGGTAACATGAATAAACTCAGGCATTAGTTGACTTATGCATTTGTTTGAAGGTTTGGGTGATCATAATATTCTCGAGATCTCTATAGGTTAACTGATAGGGTTGCACAAGAATGAAGATGTTAGAATCTGTTATTCGTAGTTTTTATTATTACCTCTAGCTGTAGCATAAGCCTTCTTTCAAAACCTTATCAGATCACTTAATAGTTACTGCTGTACCATAACCTAAAAATTCTCAGTGAGAAAGATACCATGTCACAGGGCTAGCACTGAGATCTTTTTATTTATGTCCTAATATAGGTGCTGGAATGGTGTAGAGAGTAGTAGCAAAGTTTGGCTTTTGATCGAGAGAAGTATGCTAGGTTGGAAATAAAAGTCAGATTTGACTTTGTAGTGAGCTGTGGATTTTCGCAGAGTTACAGACGCCATAGTACTCATTATTAGCACATTATAAAAATCTGTTTATTGTGTTGCATTAGTTTGGAGATATTCAAGTTCTGTTAATGGACTAACAGTGGACTTTTCCATCTGCAGATTATACTGAATGACCAGCAGAGGGAGTGATGCCGTAGACCATTTCTCTGCGATGCCGAGACCAAAAAAAAAAAGAAAGCGTCCTCAGCCTTCGGCTTCCATTATCAATTTACATGGTAGGTGAAACTCTCATTTAATCCCTTTGCTTGTCATTAGAAGGAGTTCATAGCATCTGACGGCTCTTGGCACCTTTGAGGCTGCAATGAGTTGTCTTCTGTTAGAGCGATTGACTTACTTTCAAATGGGGGAAGCTTATTTATCCTGCCTCCCTGCACTCTGTATGTGGCGCTCTGATACTCAACATGGAGTGCTCTTTCAGATACTCTGTGTTCTGGTCACTCCAGCCCACTTTCAAAAGGGGAGCCCAGTACTTTCAATGGTGCAGAGTACTTTCCCATTACACTTCCTACTTCCGTTGCAGTCATAATAACCGATAGTTAACCAGAGCAGACTTGCTGAAGTCTCATTGTCCTGTGTTATGGTCACCCAGGGCGATTTGTCATGAGGTGCTCTGACATCATAAAGCTACAGCATGGTGTCATCTGACATGAGAGCAAGCAACAGGATGCCTTTTTCATGGAATTGAAATGGGTAGCAGGCTAGACAGGATGTGCAGGTGAAGACAAAGATGGTAACATGAATAAACTCAGGCATTAGTTGACTTATGCATTTGTTTGAAGGTTTGGGTGATCATAATATTCTCGAGATCTCTATAGGTTAACTGATAGGGTTGCACAAGAATGAAGATGTTAGAATCTGTTATTCGTAGTTTTTATTATTACCTCTAGCTGTAGCATAAGCCTTCTTTCAAAACCTTATCAGATCACTTAATAGTTACTGCTGTACCATAACCTAAAAATTCTCAGTGAGAAAGATACCATGTCACAGGGCTAGCACTGAGATCTTTTTATTTATGTCCTAATATAGGTGCTGGAATGGTGTAGAGAGTAGTAGCAAAGTTTGGCTTTTGATTGAGAGAAGTATGCTAGGTTGGAAATAAAAGTCAGATTTGAGTTTGTAGTGAGCTGTGGATTTTCGCAGAGTTACAGACGCCATAGTACTCATTATTAGCACATTATAAAAATCTGTTTATTGTGTTGCATTAGTTTGGAGATATTCAAGTTCTGTTAATGGACTAACAGTGGACTTTTCCATCTGCAGATTATACTGAATGACCAGCAGAGGGAGTGATGCCGTAGACCATTTCTCTGCGATGCCGAGACCAAAAAAAAAAAGAAAGCGTCCTCAGCCTTCGGCTTCCATTATCAATTTACATGGTACGTGAAACTCTCATTTAATCGCTTTGCTTGTCATTAGAAGGAGTTCATAGCATCTGACGGCTCTTGGCACCTTTGAGGCTGCAATGAGTTGTCTTCTGTTAGAGCGATTGACTTGCTTTCAAATGGGGGAAGCTTATTTATCCTGCCTCCCTGCACTCTGTATGTGGCGCTCTGATACTCAACATGGAGTGCTCTTTCAGATACTCTGTGTTCTGGTCACTCCAGCCCACTTTCAAAAGGGGAGCCCAGTACTTTCAATGGTGCAGAGTACTTTCCCATTACACTTCCTACTTCCGTTGCAGTCATAATAACCGATAGTTAACCAGAGCAGACTTGCTGAAGTCTCATTGTCCTGTGTTATGGTCACCCAGGGCGATTTGTCATGAGGTGCTCTGACATCATAAAGCTACAGCATGGTGTCATCTGACATGAGAGCAAGCAATAGGATGCCTTTTTCATGGAATTGAAATGGGTAGCAGGCTAGACAGGATGTGCAGGTGAAGACAAAGATGGTAACATGAATAAACTCAGGCATTAGTTGACTTATGCATTTGTTTGAAGGTTTGGGTGATCATAATATTCTCGAGATCTCTATAGGTTAACTGATAGGGTTGCACAAGAATGAAGATGTTAGAATCTGTTATTCGTAGTTTTTATTATTACCTCTAGCTGTAGCATAAGCCTTCTTTCAAAACCTTATCAGATCACTTAATAGTTACTGCTGTACCATAACCTAAAAATTCTCAGTGAGAAAGATACCATGTCACAGGGCTAGCACTGAGATCTTTTTATTTATGTCCTAATATAGGTGCTGGAATGGTGTAGAGAGTAGTAGCAAAGTTTGGCTTTTGATTGAGAGAAGTATGCTAGGTTGGAAATAAAAGTCAGATTTGAGTTTGTAGTGAGCTGTGGATTTTCGCAGAGTTACAGACGCCATAGTACTCATTATTAGCACATTATAAAAATCTGTTTATTGTGTTGCATTAGTTTGGAGATATTCAAGTTCTGTTAATGGACTAACAGTGGACTTTTCCATCTGCAGATTATACTGAATGACCAGCAGAGGGAGTGATGCCGTAGACCATTTCTCTGCGATGCTGAGACAAAAAAAAAAAAAGAAAGCGTCCTCAGCCTTCGGCTTCCATTATCAATTTACATGGTAGGTGAAACTCTCATTTAATCGCTTTGCTTGTCATTAGAAGGAGTTCATAGCATCTGACGGCTCTTGGCACCTTTGAGGCTGCAATGAGTTGTCTTCTGTTAGAGCGATTGACTTACTTTCAAATGGGGGAAGCTTATTTATCCTGCCTCCCTGCACTCTGTATGTGGCGCTCTGATACTCAACATGGAGTGCTCTTTCAGATACTCTGTGTTCTGGTCACTCCAGCCCACTTTCAAAAGGGGAGCCCAGTACTTTCAATGGTGCAGAGTACTTTCCCATTACACTTCCTACTTCCGTTGCAGTCATAATAACCGATAGTTAACCAGAGCAGACTTGCTGAAGTCTCATTGTCCTGTGTTATGGTCACCCAGGGCGATTTGTCATGAGGTGCTCTGACATCATAAAGCTACAGCATGGTGTCATCTGACATGAGAGCAAGCAATAGGATGCCTTTTTCATGGAATTGAAATGGGTAGCAGGCTAGACAGGATGTGCATGTGAAGACAAAGATGGTAACATGAATAAACTCAGGCATTAGTTGACTTATGCATTTGTTTGAAGGTTTGGGTGATCATAATATTCTCGAGATCTCTATAGGTTAACTGATAGGGTTGCACAAGAATGAAGATGTTAGAATCTGTTATTCGTAGTTTTTATTATTACCTCTAGCTGTAGCATAAGCCTTCTTTCAAAACCTTATCAGATCACTTAATAGTTACTGCTGTACCATAACCTAAAAATTCTCAGTGAGAAAGATACCATGTCACAGGGCTAGCACTGAGATCTTTTTATTTATGTCCTAATATAGGTGCTGGAATGGTGTAGAGAGTAGTAGCAAAGTTTGGCTTTTGATCGAGAGAAGTATGCTAGGTTGGAAATAAAAGTCAGATTTGACTTTGTAGTGAGCTGTGGATTTTCGCAGAGTTACAGACGCCATAGTACTCATTATTAGCACATTATAAAAATCTGTTTATTGTGTTGCATTAGTTTGGAGATATTCAAGTTCTGTTAATGGACTAACAGTGGACTTTTCCATCTGCAGATTATACTGAATGACCAGCAGAGGGAGTGATGCCGTAGACCATTTCTCTGCGATGCTGAGACCAAAAAAAAAAAGAAAGCGTCCTCAGCCTTCGGCTTCCATTATCAATTTACATGGTAGGTGAAACTCTCATTTAATCGCTTTTGCTTGTCATTAGAAGGAGTTCATAGCATCTGACGGCTCTTGGCACCTTTGAGGCTGCAATGAGTTGTCTTCTGTTAGAGCGATTGACTTACTTTCAAATGGGGGAAGCTTATTTATCCTGCCTCCCTGCACTCTGTATGTGGCGCTCTGATACTCAACATGGAGTGCTCTTTCAGATACTCTGTGTTCTGGTCACTCCAGCCCACTTTCAAAAGGGGAGCCCAGTACTTTCAATGGTGCAGAGTACTTTCCCATTACACTTCCTACTTCCGTTGCAGTCATAATAACCGATAGTTAACCAGAGCAGACTTGCTGAAGTCTCATTGTCCTGTGTTATGGTCACCCAGGGCGATTTGTCATGAGGTGCTCTGACATCATAAAGCTACAGCATGGTGTCATCTGACATGAGAGCAAGCAATAGGATGCCTTTTTCATGGAATTGAAATGGGTAGCAGGCTAGACAGGATGTGCATGTGAAGACAAAGATGGTAACATGAATAAACTCAGGCATTAGTTGACTTATGCATTTGTTTGAAGGTTTGGGTGATCATAATATTCTCGAGATCTCTATAGGTTAACTGATAGGGTTGCACAAGAATGAAGATGTTAGAATCTGTTATTCGTAGTTTTTATTATTACCTCTAGCTGTAGCATAAGCCTTCTTTCAAAACCTTATCAGATCACTTAATAGTTACTGCTGTACCATAACCTAAAAATTCTCAGTGAGAAAGATACCATGTCACAGGGCTAGCACTGAGATCTTTTTATTTATGTCCTAATATAGGTGCTGGAATGGTGTAGAGAGTAGTAGCAAAGTTTGGCTTTTGATCGAGAGAAGTATGCTAGGTTGGAAATAAAAGTCAGATTTGACTTTGTAGTGAGCTGTGGATTTTCGCAGAGTTACAGACGCCATAGTACTCATTATTAGCACATTATAAAAATCTGTTTATTGTGTTGCATTAGTTTGGAGATATTCAAGTTCTGTTAATGGACTAACAGTGGACTTTTCCATCTGCAGATTATACTGAATGACCAGCAGAGGGAGTGATGCCGTAGACCATTTCTCTGCGATGCCGAGACCAAAAAAAAAAAGAAAGCGTCCTCAGCCTTCGGCTTCCATTATCAATTTACATGGTACGTGAAACTCTCATTTAATTGCTTTGCTTGTCATTAGAAGGAGTTCATAGCATCTGACGGCTCTTGGCACCTTTGAGGCTGCAATGAGTTGTCTTCTGTTAGAGCGATTGACTTACTTTCAAATGGGGGAAGCTTATTTATCCTGCCTCCCTGCACTCTGTATGTGGCGCTCTGATACTCAACATGGAGTGCTCTTTCAGATACTCTGTGTTCTGGTCACTCCAGCCCACTTTCAAAAGGGGAGCCCAGTACTTTCAATGGTGCAGAGTACTTTCCCATTACACTTCCTACTTCCGTTGCAGTCATAATAACCGATAGTTAACCAGAGCAGACTTGCTGAAGTCTCATTGTCCTGTGTTATGGTCACCCAGGGCGATTTGTCATGAGGTGCTCTGACATCATAAAGCTACAGCATGGTGTCATCTGACATGAGAGCAAGCAATAGGATGCCTTTTTCATGGAATTGAAATGGGTAGCAGGCTAGACAGGATGTGCAGGTGAAGACAAAGATGGTAACATGAATAAACTCAGGCATTAGTTGACTTATGCATTTGTTTGAAGGTTTGGGTGATCATAATATTCTCGAGATCTCTATAGGTTAACTGATAGGGTTGCACAAGAATGAAGATGTTAGAATCTGTTATTCGTAGTTTTTATTATTACCTCTAGCTGTAGCATAAGCCTTCTTTCAAAACCTTATCAGATCACTTAATAGTTACTGCTGTACCATAACCTAAAAATTCTCAGTGAGAAAGATACCATGTCACAGGGCTAGCACTGAGATCTTTTTATTTATGTCCTAATATAGGTGCTGGAATGGTGTAGAGAGTAGTAGCAAAGTTTGGCTTTTGATCGAGAGAAGTATGCTAGGTTGGAAATAAAAGTCAGATTTGACTTTGTAGTGAGCTGTGGATTTTCGCAGAGTTACAGACGCCATAGTACTCATTATTAGCACATTATAAAAATCTGTTTATTGTGTTGCATTAGTTTGGAGATATTCAAGTTCTGTTAATGGACTAACAGTGGACTTTTCCATCTGCAGATTATACTGAATGACCAGCAGAGGGAGTGATGCCGTAGACCATTTCTCTGCGATGCCGAGACCAAAAAAAAAAAGAAAGCGTCCTCAGCCTTCGGCTTCCATTATCAATTTACATGGTACGTGAAACTCTCATTTAATTGCTTTGCTTGTCATTAGAAGGAGTTCATAGCATCTGACGGCTCTTGGCACCTTTGAGGCTGCAATGAGTTGTCTTCTGTTAGAGCGATTGACTTACTTTCAAATGGGGGAAGCTTATTTATCCTGCCTCCCTGCACTCTGTATGTGGCGCTCTGATACTCAACATGGCGTGCTCTTTCAGATACTCTGTGTTCTGGTCACTCCAGCCCACTTTCAAAAGGGGAGCCCAGTACTTTCAATGGTGCAGAGTACTTTCCCATTACACTTCCTACTTCCGTTGCAGTCATAATAACCGATAGTTAACCAGAGCAGACTTGCTGAAGTCTCATTGTCCTGTGTTATGGTCACCCAGGGCGATTTGTCATGAGGTGCTCTGACATCATAAAGCTACAGCATGGTGTCATCTGACATGAGAGCAAGCAATAGGATGCCTTTTTCATGGAATTGAAATGGGTAGCAGGCTAGACAGGATGTGCAGGTGAAGACAAAGATGGTAACATGAATAAACTCAGGCATTAGTTGACTTATGCATTTGTTTGAAGGTTTGGGTGATCATAATATTCTCGAGATCTCTATAGGTTAACTGATAGGGTTGCACAAGAATGAAGATGTTAGAATCTGTTATTCGTAGTTTTTATTATTACCTCTAGCTGTAGCATAAGCCTTCTTTCAAAACCTTATCAGATCACTTAATAGTTACTGCTGTACCATAACCTAAAAATTCTCAGTGAGAAAGATACCATGTCACAGGGCTAGCACTGAGATCTTTTTATTTATGTCCTAATATAGGTGCTGGAATGGTGTAGAGAGTAGTAGCAAAGTTTGGCTTTTGATCGAGAGAAGTATGCTAGGTTGGAAATAAAAGTCAGATTTGAGTTTGTAGTGAGCTGTGGATTTTCGCAGAGTTACAGACGCCATAGTACTCATTATTAGCACATTATAAAAATCTGTTTATTGTGTTGCATTAGTTTGGAGATATTCAAGTTCTGTTAATGGACTAACAGTGGACTTTTCCATCTGCAGATTATACTGAATGACCAGCAGAGGGAGTGATGCCGTAGACCATTTCTCTGCGATGCCGAGACCAAAAAAAAAAAGAAAGCGTCCTCAGCCTTCGGCTTCCATTATCAATTTACATGGTACGTGAAACTCTCATTTAATTGCTTTGCTTGTCATTAGAAGGAGTTCATAGCATCTGACGGCTCTTGGCACCTTTGAGGCTGCAATGAGTTGTCTTCTGTTAGAGCGATTGACTTACTTTCAAATGGGGGAAGCTTATTTATCCTGCCTCCCTGCACTCTGTATGTGGCGCTCTGATACTCAACATGGAGTGCTCTTTCAGATACTCTGTGTTCTGGTCACTCCAGCCCACTTTCAAAAGGGGAGCCCAGTACTTTCAATGGTGCAGAGTACTTTCCCATTACACTTCCTACTTCCGTTGCAGTCATAATAACCGATAGTTAACCAGAGCAGACTTGCTGAAGTCTCATTGTCCTGTGTTATGGTCACCCAGGGCGATTTGTCATGAGGTGCTCTGACATCATAAAGCTACAGCATGGTGTCATCTGACATGAGAGCAAGCAATAGGATGCCTTTTTCATGGAATTGAAATGGGTAGCAGGCTAGACAGGATGTGCAGGTGAAGACAAAGATGGTAACATGAATAAACTCAGGCATTAGTTGACTTATGCATTTGTTTGAAGGTTTGGGTGATCATAATATTCTCGAGATCTCTATAGGTTAACTGATAGGGTTGCACAAGAATGAAGATGTTAGAATCTGTTATTCGTAGTTTTTATTATTACCTCTAGCTGTAGCATAAGCCTTCTTTCAAAACCTTATCAGATCACTTAATAGTTACTGCTGTACCATAACCTAAAAATTCTCAGTGAGAAAGATACCATGTCACAGGGCTAGCACTGAGATCTTTTTATTTATGTCCTAATATAGGTGCTGGAATGGTGTAGAGAGTAGTAGCAAAGTTTGGCTTTTGATTGAGAGAAGTATGCTAGGTTGGAAATAAAAGTCAGATTTGAGTTTGTAGTGAGCTGTGGATTTTCGCAGAGTTACAGACGCCATAGTACTCATTATTAGCACATTATAAAAATCTGTTTATTGTGTTGCATTAGTTTGGAGATATTCAAGTTCTGTTAATGGACTAACAGTGGACTTTTCCATCTGCAGATTATACTGAATGACCAGCAGAGGGAGTGATGCCGTAGACCATTTCTCTGCGATGCCGAGACCAAAAAAAAAAAGAAAGCGTCCTCAGCCTTCGGCTTCCATTATCAATTTACATGGTACGTGAAACTCTCATTTAATTGCTTTGCTTGTCATTAGAAGGAGTTCATAGCATCTGACGGCTCTTGGCACCTTTGAGGCTGCAATGAGTTGTCTTCTGTTAGAGCGATTGACTTGCTTTCAAATGGGGGAAGCTTATTTATCCTGCCTCCCTGCACTCTGTATGTGGCGCTCTGATACTCAACATGGAGTGCTCTTTCAGATACTCTGTGTTCTGGTCACTCCAGCCCACTTTCAAAAGGGGAGCCCAGTACTTTCAATGGTGCAAAGTACTTTCCCATTACACTTCCTACTTCCGTTGCAGTCATAATAACCGATAGTTAACCAGAGCAGACTTGCTGAAGTCTCATTGTCCTGTGTTATGGTCACCCAGGGCGATTTGTCATGAGGTGCTCTGACATCATAAAGCTACAGCATGGTGTCATCTGACATGAGAGCAAGCAACAGGATGCCTTTTTCATGGAATTGAAATGGGTAGCAGGCTAGACAGGATGTGCAGGTGAAGACAAAGATGGTAACATGAATAAACTCAGGCATTAGTTGACTTATGCATTTGTTTGAAGGTTTGGGTGATCATAATATTCTCGAGATCTCTATAGGTTAACTGATAGGGTTGCACAAGAATGAAGATGTTAGAATCTGTTATTCGTAGTTTTTATTATTACCTCTAGCTGTAGCATAAGCCTTCTTTCAAAACCTTATCAGATCACTTAATAGTTACTGCTGTACCATAACCTAAAAATTCTCAGTGAGAAAGATACCATGTCACAGGGCTAGCACTGAGATCTTTTTATTTATGTCCTAATATAGGTGCTGGAATGGTGTAGAGAGTAGTAGCAAAGTTTGGCTTTTGATTGAGAGAAGTATGCTAGGTTGGAAATAAAAGTCAGATTTGAGTTTGTAGTGAGCTGTGGATTTTCGCAGAGTTACAGACGCCATAGTACTCATTATTAGCACATTATAAAAATCTGTTTATTGTGTTGCATTAGTTTGGAGATATTCAAGTTCTGTTAATGGACTAACAGTGGACTTTTCCATCTGCAGATTATACTGAATGACCAGCAGAGGGAGTGATGCCGTAGACCATTTCTCTGCGATGCCGAGACCAAAAAAAAAAAGAAAGCGTCCTCAGCCTTCGGCTTCCATTATCAATTTACATGGTACGTGAAACTCTCATTTAATTGCTTTGCTTGTCATTAGAAGGAGTTCATAGCATCTGACGGCTCTTGGCACCTTTGAGGCTGCAATGAGTTGTCTTCTGTTAGAGCGATTGACTTGCTTTCAAATGGGGGAAGCTTATTTATCCTGCCTCCCTGCACTCTGTATGTGGCGCTCTGATACTCAACATGGAGTGCTCTTTCAGATACTCTGTGTTCTGGTCACTCCAGCCCACTTTCAAAAGGGGAGCCCAGTACTTTCAATGGTGCAAAGTACTTTCCCATTACACTTCCTACTTCCGTTGCAGTCATAATAACCGATAGTTAACCAGAGCAGACTTGCTGAAGTCTCATTGTCCTGTGTTATGGTCACCCAGGGCGATTTGTCATGAGGTGCTCTGACATCATAAAGCTACAGCATGGTGTCATCTGACATGAGAGCAAGCAACAGGATGCCTTTTTCATGGAATTGAAATGGGTAGCAGGCTAGACAGGATGTGCAGGTGAAGACAAAGATGGTAACATGAATAAACTCAGGCATTAGTTGACTTATGCATTTGTTTGAAGGTTTGGGTGATCATAATATTCTCGATCTCTATAGGTTAACTGATAGGGTTGCACAAGAATGAAGATGTTAGAATCTGTTATTCGTAGTTTTTATTATTACCTCTAGCTGTAGCATAAGCCTTCTTTCAAAACCTTATCAGATCACTTAATAGTTACTGCTGTACCATAACCTAAAAATTCTCAGTGAGAAAGATACCATGTCACAGGGCTAGCACTGAGATCTTTTTATTTATGTCCTAATATAGGTGCTGGAATGGTGTAGAGAGTAGTAGCAAAGTTTGGCTTTTGATTGAGAGAAGTATGCTAGGTTGGAAATAAAAGTCAGATTTGAGTTTGTAGTGAGCTGTGGATTTTCGCAGAGTTACAGACGCCATAGTACTCATTATTAGCACATTATAAAAATCTGTTTATTGTGTTGCATTAGTTTGGAGATATTCAAGTTCTGTTAATGGACTAACAGTGGACTTTTCCATCTGCAGATTATACTGAATGACCAGCAGAGGGAGTGATGCCGTAGACCATTTCTCTGCGATGCCGAGACCAAAAAAAAAAAGAAAGCGTCCTCAGCCTTCGGCTTCCATTATCAATTTACATGGTACGTGAAACTCTCATTTAATTGCTTTGCTTGTCATTAGAAGGAGTTCATAGCATCTGACGGCTCTTGGCACCTTTGAGGCTGCAATGAGTTGTCTTCTGTTAGAGCGATTGACTTGCTTTCAAATGGGGGAAGCTTATTTATCCTGCCTCCCTGCACTCTGTATGTGGCGCTCTGATACTCAACATGGAGTGCTCTTTCAGATACTCTGTGTTCTGGTCACTCCAGCCCACTTTCAAAAGGGGAGCCCAGTACTTTCAATGGTGCAGAGTACTTTCCCATTACACTTCCTACTTCCGTTGCAGTCATAATAACCGATAGTTAACCAGAGCAGACTTGCTGAAGTCTCATTGTCCTGTGTTATGGTCACCCAGGGCGATTTGTCATGAGGTGCTCTGACATCATAAAGCTACAGCATGGTGTCATCTGACATGAGAGCAAGCAATAGGATGCCTTTTTCATGGAATTGAAATGGGTAGCAGGCTAGACAGGATGTGCAGGTGAAGACAAAGATGGTAACATGAATAAACTCAGGCATTAGTTGACTTATGCATTTGTTTGAAGGTTTGGGTGATCATAATATTCTCGAGATCTCTATAGGTTAACTGATAGGGTTGCACAAGAATGAAGATGTTAGAATCTGTTATTCGTAGTTTTTATTATTACCTCTAGCTGTAGCATAAGCCTTCTTTCAAAACCTTATCAGATCACTTAATAGTTACTGCTGTACCATAACCTAAAAATTCTCAGTGAGAAAGATACCATGTCACAGGGCTAGCACTGAGATCTTTTTATTTATGTCCTAATATAGGTGCTGGAATGGTGTAGAGAGTAGTAGCAAAGTTTGGCTTTTGATTGAGAGAAGTATGCTAGGTTGGAAATAAAAGTCAGATTTGAGTTTGTAGTGAGCTGTGGATTTTCGCAGAGTTACAGACGCCATAGTACTCATTATTAGCACATTATAAAAATCTGTTTATTGTGTTGCATTAGTTTGGAGATATTCAAGTTCTGTTAATGGACTAACAGTGGACTTTTCCATCTGCAGATTATACTGAATGACCAGCAGAGGGAGTGATGCCGTAGACCATTTCTCTGCGATGCTGAGACAAAAAAAAAAAAAGAAAGCGTCCTCAGCCTTCGGCTTCCATTATCAATTTACATGGTAGGTGAAACTCTCATTTAATCGCTTTGCTTGTCATTAGAAGGAGTTCATAGCATCTGACGGCTCTTGGCACCTTTGAGGCTGCAATGAGTTGTCTTCTGTTAGAGCGATTGACTTACTTTCAAATGGGGGAAGCTTATTTATCCTGCCTCCCTGCACTCTGTATGTGGCGCTCTGATACTCAACATGGAGTGCTCTTTCAGATACTCTGTGTTCTGGTCACTCCAGCCCACTTTCAAAAGGGGAGCCCAGTACTTTCAATGGTGCAGAGTACTTTCCCATTACACTTCCTACTTCCGTTGCAGTCATAATAACCGATAGTTAACCAGAGCAGACTTGCTGAAGTCTCATTGTCCTGTGTTATGGTCACCCAGGGCGATTTGTCATGAGGTGCTCTGACATCATAAAGCTACAGCATGGTGTCATCTGACATGAGAGCAAGCAATAGGATGCCTTTTTCATGGAATTGAAATGGGTAGCAGGCTAGACAGGATGTGCATGTGAAGACAAAGATGGTAACATGAATAAACTCAGGCATTAGTTGACTTATGCATTTGTTTGAAGGTTTGGGTGATCATAATATTCTCGAGATCTCTATAGGTTAACTGATAGGGTTGCACAAGAATGAAGATGTTAGAATCTGTTATTCGTAGTTTTTATTATTACCTCTAGCTGTAGCATAAGCCTTCTTTCAAAACCTTATCAGATCACTTAATAGTTACTGCTGTACCATAACCTAAAAATTCTCAGTGAGAAAGATACCATGTCACAGGGCTAGCACTGAGATCTTTTTATTTATGTCCTAATATAGGTGCTGGAATGGTGTAGAGAGTAGTAGCAAAGTTTGGCTTTTGATCGAGAGAAGTATGCTAGGTTGGAAATAAAAGTCAGATTTGAGTTTGTAGTGAGCTGTGGATTTTCGCAGAGTTACAGACGCCATAGTACTCATTATTAGCACATTATAAAAATCTGTTTATTGTGTTGCATTAGTTTGGAGATATTAAAGTTTTGTTAATGGACTAACAGTGGACTTTTCCATCTGCAGATTATACTGAATGACCAGCAGAGGGAGTGATGCCGTAGACCATTTCTCTGCGATGCTGAGACCAAAAAAAAAAAGAAAGCGTCCTCAGCCTTCGGCTTCCATTATCAATTTACATGGTAGGTGAAACTCTCATTTAATCCCTTTGCTTGTCATTAGAAGGAGTTCATAGCATCTGACGGCTCTTGGCACCTTTGAGGCTGCAATGAGTTGTCTTCTGTTAGAGCGATTGACTTACTTTCAAATGGGGGAAGCTTATTTATCCTGCCTCCCTGCACTCTGTATGTGGCGCTCTGATACTCAACATGGAGTGCTCTTTCAGATACTCTGTGTTCTGGTCACTCCAGCCCACTTTCAAAAGGGGAGCCCAGTACTTTCAATGGTGCAGAGTACTTTCCCATTACACTTCCTACTTCCGTTGCAGTCATAATAACCGATAGTTAACCAGAGCAGACTTGCTGAAGTCTCATTGTCCTGTGTTATGGTCACCCAGGGCGATTTGTCATGAGGTGCTCTGACATCATAAAGCTACAGCATGGTGTCATCTGACATGAGAGCAAGCAACAGGATGCCTTTTTCATGGAATTGAAATGGGTAGCAGGCTAGACAGGATGTGCAGGTGAAGACAAAGATGGTAACATGAATAAACTCAGGCATTAGTTGACTTATGCATTTGTTTGAAGGTTTGGGTGATCATAATATTCTCGAGATCTCTATAGGTTAACTGATAGGGTTGCACAAGAATGAAGATGTTAGAATCTGTTATTCGTAGTTTTTATTATTACCTCTAGCTGTAGCATAAGCCTTCTTTCAAAACCTTATCAGATCACTTAATAGTTACTGCTGTACCATAACCTAAAAATTCTCAGTGAGAAAGATACCATGTCACAGGGCTAGCACTGAGATCTTTTTATTTATGTCCTAATATAGGTGCTGGAATGGTGTAGAGAGTAGTAGCAAAGTTTGGCTTTTGATTGAGAGAAGTATGCTAGGTTGGAAATAAAAGTCAGATTTGAGTTTGTAGTGAGCTGTGGATTTTCGCAGAGTTACAGACGCCATAGTACTCATTATTAGCACATTATAAAAATCTGTTTATTGTGTTGCATTAGTTTGGAGATATTCAAGTTCTGTTAATGGACTAACAGTGGACTTTTCCATCTGCAGATTATACTGAATGACCAGCAGAGGGAGTGATGCCGTAGACCATTTCTCTGCGATGCCGAGACCAAAAAAAAAAAGAAAGCGTCCTCAGCCTTCGGCTTCCATTATCAATTTACATGGTACGTGAAACTCTCATTTAATTGCTTTGCTTGTCATTAGAAGGAGTTCATAGCATCTGACGGCTCTTGGCACCTTTGAGGCTGCAATGAGTTGTCTTCTGTTAGAGCGATTGACTTGCTTTCAAATGGGGGAAGCTTATTTATCCTGCCTCCCTGCACTCTGTATGTGGCGCTCTGATACTCAACATGGAGTGCTCTTTCAGATACTCTGTGTTCTGGTCACTCCAGCCCACTTTCAAAAGGGGAGCCCAGTACTTTCAATGGTGCAGAGTACTTTCCCATTACACTTCCTACTTCCGTTGCAGTCATAATAACCGATAGTTAACCAGAGCAGACTTGCTGAAGTCTCATTGTCCTGTGTTATGGTCACCCAGGGCGATTTGTCATGAGGTGCTCTGACATCATAAAGCTACAGCATGGTGTCATCTGACATGAGAGCAAGCAATAGGATGCCTTTTTCATGGAATTGAAATGGGTAGCAGGCTAGACAGGATGTGCAGGTGAAGACAAAGATGGTAACATGAATAAACTCAGGCATTAGTTGACTTATGCATTTGTTTGAAGGTTTGGGTGATCATAATATTCTCGAGATCTCTATAGGTTAACTGATAGGGTTGCACAAGAATGAAGATGTTAGAATCTGTTATTCGTAGTTTTTATTATTACCTCTAGCTGTAGCATAAGCCTTCTTTCAAAACCTTATCAGATCACTTAATAGTTACTGCTGTACCATAACCTAAAAATTCTCAGTGAGAAAGATACCATGTCACAGGGCTAGCACTGAGATCTTTTTATTTATGTCCTAATATAGGTGCTGGAATGGTGTAGAGAGTAGTAGCAAAGTTTGGCTTTTGATTGAGAGAAGTATGCTAGGTTGGAAATAAAAGTCAGATTTGAGTTTGTAGTGAGCTGTGGATTTTCGCAGAGTTACAGACGCCATAGTACTCATTATTAGCACATTATAAAAATCTGTTTATTGTGTTGCATTAGTTTGGAGATATTCAAGTTCTGTTAATGGACTAACAGTGGACTTTTCCATCTGCAGATTATACTGAATGACCAGCAGAGGGAGTGATGCCGTAGACCATTTCTCTGCGATGCTGAGACAAAAAAAAAAAAAGAAAGCGTCCTCAGCCTTCGGCTTCCATTATCAATTTACATGGTAGGTGAAACTCTCATTTAATCGCTTTGCTTGTCATTAGAAGGAGTTCATAGCATCTGACGGCTCTTGGCACCTTTGAGGCTGCAATGAGTTGTCTTCTGTTAGAGCGATTGACTTACTTTCAAATGGGGGAAGCTTATTTATCCTGCCTCCCTGCACTCTGTATGTGGCGCTCTGATACTCAACATGGAGTGCTCTTTCAGATACTCTGTGTTCTGGTCACTCCAGCCCACTTTCAAAAGGGGAGCCCAGTACTTTCAATGGTGCAGAGTACTTTCCCATTACACTTCCTACTTCCGTTGCAGTCATAATAACCGATAGTTAACCAGAGCAGACTTGCTGAAGTCTCATTGTCCTGTGTTATGGTCACCCAGGGCGATTTGTCATGAGGTGCTCTGACATCATAAAGCTACAGCATGGTGTCATCTGACATGAGAGCAAGCAATAGGATGCCTTTTTCATGGAATTGAAATGGGTAGCAGGCTAGACAGGATGTGCATGTGAAGACAAAGATGGTAACATGAATAAACTCAGGCATTAGTTGACTTATGCATTTGTTTGAAGGTTTGGGTGATCATAATATTCTCGAGATCTCTATAGGTTAACTGATAGGGTTGCACAAGAATGAAGATGTTAGAATCTGTTATTCGTAGTTTTTATTATTACCTCTAGCTGTAGCATAAGCCTTCTTTCAAAACCTTATCAGATCACTTAATAGTTACTGCTGTACCATAACCTAAAAATTCTCAGTGAGAAAGATACCATGTCACAGGGCTAGCACTGAGATCTTTTTATTTATGTCCTAATATAGGTGCTGGAATGGTGTAGAGAGTAGTAGCAAAGTTTGGCTTTTGATCGAGAGAAGTATGCTAGGTTGGAAATAAAAGTCAGATTTGACTTTGTAGTGAGCTGTGGATTTTCGCAGAGTTACAGACGCCATAGTACTCATTATTAGCACATTATAAAAATCTGTTTATTGTGTTGCATTAGTTTGGAGATATTCAAGTTCTGTTAATGGACTAACAGTGGACTTTTCCATCTGCAGATTATACTGAATGACCAGCAGAGGGAGTGATGCCGTAGACCATTTCTCTGCGATGCTGAGACCAAAAAAAAAAAGAAAGCGTCCTCAGCCTTCGGCTTCCATTATCAATTTACATGGTAGGTGAAACTCTCATTTAATCGCTTTTGCTTGTCATTAGAAGGAGTTCATAGCATCTGACGGCTCTTGGCACCTTTGAGGCTGCAATGAGTTGTCTTCTGTTAGAGCGATTGACTTACTTTCAAATGGGGGAAGCTTATTTATCCTGCCTCCCTGCACTCTGTATGTGGCGCTCTGATACTCAACATGGAGTGCTCTTTCAGATACTCTGTGTTCTGGTCACTCCAGCCCACTTTCAAAAGGGGAGCCCAGTACTTTCAATGGTGCAGAGTACTTTCCCATTACACTTCCTACTTCCGTTGCAGTCATAATAACCGATAGTTAACCAGAGCAGACTTGCTGAAGTCTCATTGTCCTGTGTTATGGTCACCCAGGGCGATTTGTCATGAGGTGCTCTGACATCATAAAGCTACAGCATGGTGTCATCTGACATGAGAGCAAGCAATAGGATGCCTTTTTCATGGAATTGAAATGGGTAGCAGGCTAGACAGGATGTGCATGTGAAGACAAAGATGGTAACATGAATAAACTCAGGCATTAGTTGACTTATGCATTTGTTTGAAGGTTTGGGTGATCATAATATTCTCGAGATCTCTATAGGTTAACTGATAGGGTTGCACAAGAATGAAGATGTTAGAATCTGTTATTCGTAGTTTTTATTATTACCTCTAGCTGTAGCATAAGCCTTCTTTCAAAACCTTATCAGATCACTTAATAGTTACTGCTGTACCATAACCTAAAAATTCTCAGTGAGAAAGATACCATGTCACAGGGCTAGCACTGAGATCTTTTTATTTATGTCCTAATATAGGTGCTGGAATGGTGTAGAGAGTAGTAGCAAAGTTTGGCTTTTGATCGAGAGAAGTATGCTAGGTTGGAAATAAAAGTCAGATTTGACTTTGTAGTGAGCTGTGGATTTTCGCAGAGTTACAGACGCCATAGTACTCATTATTAGCACATTATAAAAATCTGTTTATTGTGTTGCATTAGTTTGGAGATATTCAAGTTCTGTTAATGGACTAACAGTGGACTTTTCCATCTGCAGATTATACTGAATGACCAGCAGAGGGAGTGATGCCGTAGACCATTTCTCTGCGATGCCGAGACCAAAAAAAAAAAGAAAGCGTCCTCAGCCTTCGGCTTCCATTATCAATTTACATGGTACGTGAAACTCTCATTTAATTGCTTTGCTTGTCATTAGAAGGAGTTCATAGCATCTGACGGCTCTTGGCACCTTTGAGGCTGCAATGAGTTGTCTTCTGTTAGAGCGATTGACTTGCTTTCAAATGGGGGAAGCTTATTTATCCTGCCTCCCTGCACTCTGTATGTGGCGCTCTGATACTCAACATGGAGTGCTCTTTCAGATACTCTGTGTTCTGGTCACTCCAGCCCACTTTCAAAAGGGGAGCCCAGTACTTTCAATGGTGCAGAGTACTTTCCCATTACACTTCCTACTTCCGTTGCAGTCATAATAACCGATAGTTAACCAGAGCAGACTTGCTGAAGTCTCATTGTCCTGTGTTATGGTCACCCAGGGCGATTTGTCATGAGGTGCTCTGACATCATAAAGCTACAGCATGGTGTCATCTGACATGAGAGCAAGCAACAGGATGCCTTTTTCATGGAATTGAAATGGGTAGCAGGCTAGACAGGATGTGCAGGTGAAGACAAAGATGGTAACATGAATAAACTCAGGCATTAGTTGACTTATGCATTTGTTTGAAGGTTTGGGTGATCATAATATTCTCGAGATCTCTATAGGTTAACTGATAGGGTTGCACAAGAATGAAGATGTTAGAATCTGTTATTCGTAGTTTTTATTATTACCTCTAGCTGTAGCATAAGCCTTCTTTCAAAACCTTATCAGATCACTTAATAGTTACTGCTGTACCATAACCTAAAAATTCTCAGTGAGAAAGATACCATGTCACAGGGCTAGCACTGAGATCTTTTTATTTATGTCCTAATATAGGTGCTGGAATGGTGTAGAGAGTAGTAGCAAAGTTTGGCTTTTGATTGAGAGAAGTATGCTAGGTTGGAAATAAAAGTCAGATTTGAGTTTGTAGTGAGCTGTGGATTTTCGCAGAGTTACAGACGCCATAGTACTCATTATTAGCACATTATAAAAATCTGTTTATTGTGTTGCATTAGTTTGGAGATATTCAAGTTCTGTTAATGGACTAACAGTGGACTTTTCCATCTGCAGATTATACTGAATGACCAGCAGAGGGAGTGATGCCGTAGACCATTTCTCTGCGATGCCGAGACCAAAAAAAAAAAGAAAGCGTCCTCAGCCTTCGGCTTCCATTATCAATTTACATGGTAGGTGAAACTCTCATTTAATCCCTTTGCTTGTCATTAGAAGGAGTTCATAGCATCTGACGGCTCTTGGCACCTTTGAGGCTGCAATGAGTTGTCTTCTGTTAGAGCGATTGACTTACTTTCAAATGGGGGAAGCTTATTTATCCTGCCTCCCTGCACTCTGTATGTGGCGCTCTGATACTCAACATGGAGTGCTCTTTCAGATACTCTGTGTTCTGGTCACTCCAGCCCACTTTCAAAAGGGGAGCCCAGTACTTTCAATGGTGCAGAGTACTTTCCCATTACACTTCCTACTTCCGTTGCAGTCATAATAACCGATAGTTAACCAGAGCAGACTTGCTGAAGTCTCATTGTCCTGTGTTATGGTCACCCAGGGCGATTTGTCATGAGGTGCTCTGACATCATAAAGCTACAGCATGGTGTCATCTGACATGAGAGCAAGCAACAGGATGCCTTTTTCATGGAATTGAAATGGGTAGCAGGCTAGACAGGATGTGCAGGTGAAGACAAAGATGGTAACATGAATAAACTCAGGCATTAGTTGACTTATGCATTTGTTTGAAGGTTTGGGTGATCATAATATTCTCGAGATCTCTATAGGTTAACTGATAGGGTTGCACAAGAATGAAGATGTTAGAATCTGTTATTCGTAGTTTTTATTATTACCTCTAGCTGTAGCATAAGCCTTCTTTCAAAACCTTATCAGATCACTTAATAGTTACTGCTGTACCATAACCTAAAAATTCTCAGTGAGAAAGATACCATGTCACAGGGCTAGCACTGAGATCTTTTTATTTATGTCCTAATATAGGTGCTGGAATGGTGTAGAGAGTAGTAGCAAAGTTTGGCTTTTGATTGAGAGAAGTATGCTAGGTTGGAAATAAAAGTCAGATTTGAGTTTGTAGTGAGCTGTGGATTTTCGCAGAGTTACAGACGCCATAGTACTCATTATTAGCACATTATAAAAATCTGTTTATTGTGTTGCATTAGTTTGGAGATATTCAAGTTCTGTTAATGGACTAACAGTGGACTTTTCCATCTGCAGATTATACTGAATGACCAGCAGAGGGAGTGATGCCGTAGACCATTTCTCTGCGATGCCGAGACCAAAAAAAAAAAGAAAGCGTCCTCAGCCTTCGGCTTCCATTATCAATTTACATGGTACGTGAAACTCTCATTTAATTGCTTTGCTTGTCATTAGAAGGAGTTCATAGCATCTGACGGCTCTTGGCACCTTTGAGGCTGCAATGAGTTGTCTTCTGTTAGAGCGATTGACTTGCTTTCAAATGGGGGAAGCTTATTTATCCTGCCTCCCTGCACTCTGTATGTGGCGCTCTGATACTCAACATGGAGTGCTCTTTCAGATACTCTGTGTTCTGGTCACTCCAGCCCACTTTCAAAAGGGGAGCCCAGTACTTTCAATGGTGCAGAGTACTTTCCCATTACACTTCCTACTTCCGTTGCAGTCATAATAACCGATAGTTAACCAGAGCAGACTTGCTGAAGTCTCATTGTCCTGTGTTATGGTCACCCAGGGCGATTTGTCATGAGGTGCTCTGACATCATAAAGCTACAGCATGGTGTCATCTGACATGAGAGCAAGCAATAGGATGCCTTTTTCATGGAATTGAAATGGGTAGCAGGCTAGACAGGATGTGCAGGTGAAGACAAAGATGGTAACATGAATAAACTCAGGCATTAGTTGACTTATGCATTTGTTTGAAGGTTTGGGTGATCATAATATTCTCGAGATCTCTATAGGTTAACTGATAGGGTTGCACAAGAATGAAGATGTTAGAATCTGTTATTCGTAGTTTTTATTATTACCTCTAGCTGTAGCATAAGCCTTCTTTCAAAACCTTATCAGATCACTTAATAGTTACTGCTGTACCATAACCTAAAAATTCTCAGTGAGAAAGATACCATGTCACAGGGCTAGCACTGAGATCTTTTTATTTATGTCCTAATATAGGTGCTGGAATGGTGTAGAGAGTAGTAGCAAAGTTTGGCTTTTGATTGAGAGAAGTATGCTAGGTTGGAAATAAAAGTCAGATTTGAGTTTGTAGTGAGCTGTGGATTTTCGCAGAGTTACAGACGCCATAGTACTCATTATTAGCACATTATAAAAATCTGTTTATTGTGTTGCATTAGTTTGGAGATATTCAAGTTCTGTTAATGGACTAACAGTGGACTTTTCCATCTGCAGATTATACTGAATGACCAGCAGAGGGAGTGATGCCGTAGACCATTTCTCTGCGATGCTGAGACAAAAAAAAAAAAAGAAAGCGTCCTCAGCCTTCGGCTTCCATTATCAATTTACATGGTAGGTGAAACTCTCATTTAATCGCTTTGCTTGTCATTAGAAGGAGTTCATAGCATCTGACGGCTCTTGGCACCTTTGAGGCTGCAATGAGTTGTCTTCTGTTAGAGCGATTGACTTACTTTCAAATGGGGGAAGCTTATTTATCCTGCCTCCCTGCACTCTGTATGTGGCGCTCTGATACTCAACATGGAGTGCTCTTTCAGATACTCTGTGTTCTGGTCACTCCAGCCCACTTTCAAAAGGGGAGCCCAGTACTTTCAATGGTGCAGAGTACTTTCCCATTACACTTCCTACTTCCGTTGCAGTCATAATAACCGATAGTTAACCAGAGCAGACTTGCTGAAGTCTCATTGTCCTGTGTTATGGTCACCCAGGGCGATTTGTCATGAGGTGCTCTGACATCATAAAGCTACAGCATGGTGTCATCTGACATGAGAGCAAGCAATAGGATGCCTTTTTCATGGAATTGAAATGGGTAGCAGGCTAGACAGGATGTGCATGTGAAGACAAAGATGGTAACATGAATAAACTCAGGCATTAGTTGACTTATGCATTTGTTTGAAGGTTTGGGTGATCATAATATTCTCGAGATCTCTATAGGTTAACTGATAGGGTTGCACAAGAATGAAGATGTTAGAATCTGTTATTCGTAGTTTTTATTATTACCTCTAGCTGTAGCATAAGCCTTCTTTCAAAACCTTATCAGATCACTTAATAGTTACTGCTGTACCATAACCTAAAAATTCTCAGTGAGAAAGATACCATGTCACAGGGCTAGCACTGAGATCTTTTTATTTATGTCCTAATATAGGTGCTGGAATGGTGTAGAGAGTAGTAGCAAAGTTTGGCTTTTGATCGAGAGAAGTATGCTAGGTTGGAAATAAAAGTCAGATTTGACTTTGTAGTGAGCTGTGGATTTTCGCAGAGTTACAGACGCCATAGTACTCATTATTAGCACATTATAAAAATCTGTTTATTGTGTTGCATTAGTTTGGAGATATTCAAGTTCTGTTAATGGACTAACAGTGGACTTTTCCATCTGCAGATTATACTGAATGACCAGCAGAGGGAGTGATGCCGTAGACCATTTCTCTGCGATGCTGAGACCAAAAAAAAAAAGAAAGCGTCCTCAGCCTTCGGCTTCCATTATCAATTTACATGGTAGGTGAAACTCTCATTTAATCGCTTTTGCTTGTCATTAGAAGGAGTTCATAGCATCTGACGGCTCTTGGCACCTTTGAGGCTGCAATGAGTTGTCTTCTGTTAGAGCGATTGACTTACTTTCAAATGGGGGAAGCTTATTTATCCTGCCTCCCTGCACTCTGTATGTGGCGCTCTGATACTCAACATGGAGTGCTCTTTCAGATACTCTGTGTTCTGGTCACTCCAGCCCACTTTCAAAAGGGGAGCCCAGTACTTTCAATGGTGCAGAGTACTTTCCCATTACACTTCCTACTTCCGTTGCAGTCATAATAACCGATAGTTAACCAGAGCAGACTTGCTGAAGTCTCATTGTCCTGTGTTATGGTCACCCAGGGCGATTTGTCATGAGGTGCTCTGACATCATAAAGCTACAGCATGGTGTCATCTGACATGAGAGCAAGCAATAGGATGCCTTTTTCATGGAATTGAAATGGGTAGCAGGCTAGACAGGATGTGCATGTGAAGACAAAGATGGTAACATGAATAAACTCAGGCATTAGTTGACTTATGCATTTGTTTGAAGGTTTGGGTGATCATAATATTCTCGAGATCTCTATAGGTTAACTGATAGGGTTGCACAAGAATGAAGATGTTAGAATCTGTTATTCGTAGTTTTTATTATTACCTCTAGCTGTAGCATAAGCCTTCTTTCAAAACCTTATCAGATCACTTAATAGTTACTGCTGTACCATAACCTAAAAATTCTCAGTGAGAAAGATACCATGTCACAGGGCTAGCACTGAGATCTTTTTATTTATGTCCTAATATAGGTGCTGGAATGGTGTAGAGAGTAGTAGCAAAGTTTGGCTTTTGATCGAGAGAAGTATGCTAGGTTGGAAATAAAAGTCAGATTTGACTTTGTAGTGAGCTGTGGATTTTCGCAGAGTTACAGACGCCATAGTACTCATTATTAGCACATTATAAAAATCTGTTTATTGTGTTGCATTAGTTTGGAGATATTCAAGTTCTGTTAATGGACTAACAGTGGACTTTTCCATCTGCAGATTATACTGAATGACCAGCAGAGGGAGTGATGCCGTAGACCATTTCTCTGCGATGCCGAGACCAAAAAAAAAAAGAAAGCGTCCTCAGCCTTCGGCTTCCATTATCAATTTACATGGTACGTGAAACTCTCATTTAATTGCTTTGCTTGTCATTAGAAGGAGTTCATAGCATCTGACGGCTCTTGGCACCTTTGAGGCTGCAATGAGTTGTCTTCTGTTAGAGCGATTGACTTACTTTCAAATGGGGGAAGCTTATTTATCCTGCCTCCCTGCACTCTGTATGTGGCGCTCTGATACTCAACATGGCGTGCTCTTTCAGATACTCTGTGTTCTGGTCACTCCAGCCCACTTTCAAAAGGGGAGCCCAGTACTTTCAATGGTGCAGAGTACTTTCCCATTACACTTCCTACTTCCGTTGCAGTCATAATAACCGATAGTTAACCAGAGCAGACTTGCTGAAGTCTCATTGTCCTGTGTTATGGTCACCCAGGGCGATTTGTCATGAGGTGCTCTGACATCATAAAGCTACAGCATGGTGTCATCTGACATGAGAGCAAGCAATAGGATGCCTTTTTCATGGAATTGAAATGGGTAGCAGGCTAGACAGGATGTGCAGGTGAAGACAAAGATGGTAACATGAATAAACTCAGGCATTAGTTGACTTATGCATTTGTTTGAAGGTTTGGGTGATCATAATATTCTCGAGATCTCTATAGGTTAACTGATAGGGTTGCACAAGAATGAAGATGTTAGAATCTGTTATTCGTAGTTTTTATTATTACCTCTAGCTGTAGCATAAGCCTTCTTTCAAAACCTTATCAGATCACTTAATAGTTACTGCTGTACCATAACCTAAAAATTCTCAGTGAGAAAGATACCATGTCACAGGGCTAGCACTGAGATCTTTTTATTTATGTCCTAATATAGGTGCTGGAATGGTGTAGAGAGTAGTAGCAAAGTTTGGCTTTTGATCGAGAGAAGTATGCTAGGTTGGAAATAAAAGTCAGATTTGAGTTTGTAGTGAGCTGTGGATTTTCGCAGAGTTACAGACGCCATAGTACTCATTATTAGCACATTATAAAAATCTGTTTATTGTGTTGCATTAGTTTGGAGATATTCAAGTTCTGTTAATGGACTAACAGTGGACTTTTCCATCTGCAGATTATACTGAATGACCAGCAGAGGGAGTGATGCCGTAGACCATTTCTCTGCGATGCCGAGACAAAAAAAAAAAAGAAAGCGGTCCTCAGCCTTCGGCTTCCATTATCAATTTACATGGTACGTGAAACTCTCATTTAATTGCTTTGCTTGTCATTAGAAGGAGTTCATAGCATCTGACGGCTCTTGGCACCTTTGAGGCTGCAATGAGTTGTCTTCTGTTAGAGCGATTGACTTACTTTCAAATGGGGGAAGCTTATTTATCCTGCCTCCCTGCACTCTGTATGTGGCGCTCTGATACTCAACATGGAGTGCTCTTTCAGATACTCTGTGTTCTGGTCACTCCAGCCCACTTTCAAAAGGGGAGCCCAGTACTTTCAATGGTGCAGAGTACTTTCCCATTACACTTCCTACTTCCGTTGCAGTCATAATAACCGATAGTTAACCAGAGCAGACTTGCTGAAGTCTCATTGTCCTGTGTTATGGTCACCCAGGGCGATTTGTCATGAGGTGCTCTGACATCATAAAGCTACAGCATGGTGTCATCTGACATGAGAGCAAGCAATAGGATGCCTTTTTCATGGAATTGAAATGGGTAGCAGGCTAGACAGGATGTGCAGGTGAAGACAAAGATGGTAACATGAATAAACTCAGGCATTAGTTGACTTATGCATTTGTTTGAAGGTTTGGGTGATCATAATATTCTCGAGATCTCTATAGGTTAACTGATAGGGTTGCACAAGAATGAAGATGTTAGAATCTGTTATTCGTAGTTTTTATTATTACCTCTAGCTGTAGCATAGCCTTCTTTCAAAACCTTATCAGATCACTTAATAGTTACTGCTGTACCATAACTAAAAATTCTCAGTGAGAAAGATACCATGTCACAGGGCTAGCACTGAGATCTTTTTATTTATGTCCTAATATAGGTGCTGGAATGGTGTAGAGAGTAGTAGCAAAGTTTGGCTTTTGATTGAGAGAAGTATGCTAGGTTGGAAATAAAAGTCAGATTTGAGTTTGTAGTGAGCTGTGGATTTTCGCAGAGTTACAGACGCCATAGTACTCATTATTAGCACATTATAAAAATCTGTTTATTGTGTTGCATTAGTTTGGAGATATTCAAGTTCTGTTAATGGACTAACAGGTGGACTTTTCCATCTGCAGATTATACTGAATGACCAGCAGAGGGAGTGATGCCGTAGACCATTTCTCTGCGATGCCGAGACCAAAAAAAAAAAGAAAGCGTCCTCAGCCTTCGGCTTCCATTATCAATTTACATGGTACGTGAAACTCTCATTTAATTGCTTTGCTTGTCATTAGAAGGAGTTCATAGCATCTGACGGCTCTTGGCACCTTTGAGGCTGCAATGAGTTGTCTTCTGTTAGAGCGATTGACTTGCTTTCAAATGGGGGAAGCTTATTTATCCTGCCTCCCTGCACTCTGTATGTGGCGCTCTGATACTCAACATGGAGTGCTCTTTCAGATACTCTGTGTTCTGGTCACTCCAGCCCACTTTCAAAAGGGGAGCCCAGTACTTTCAATGGTGCAGAGTACTTTCCCATTACACTTCCTACTTCCGTTGCAGTCATAATAACCGATAGTTAACCAGAGCAGACTTGCTGAAGTCTCATTGTCCTGTGTTATGGTCACCCAGGGCGATTTGTCATGAGGTGCTCTGACATCATAAAGCTACAGCATGGTGTCATCTGACATGAGAGCAAGCAATAGGATGCCTTTTTCATGGAATTGAAATGGGTAGCAGGCTAGACAGGATGTGCAGGTGAAGACAAAGATGGTAACATGAATAAACTCAGGCATTAGTTGACTTATGCATTTGTTTGAAGGTTTGGGTGATCATAATATTCTCGAGATCTCTATAGGTTAACTGATAGGGTTGCACAAGAATGAAGATGTTAGAATCTGTTATTCGTAGTTTTTATTATTACCTCTAGCTGTAGCATAAGCCTTCTTTCAAAACCTTATCAGATCACTTAATAGTTACTGCTGTACCATAACCTAAAAATTCTCAGTGAGAAAGATACCATGTCACAGGGCTAGCACTGAGATCTTTTTATTTATGTCCTAATATAGGTGCTGGAATGGTGTAGAGAGTAGTAGCAAAGTTTGGCTTTTGATTGAGAGAAGTATGCTAGGTTGGAAATAAAAGTCAGATTTGAGTTTGTAGTGAGCTGTGGATTTTCGCAGAGTTACAGACGCCATAGTACTCATTATTAGCACATTATAAAAATCTGTTTATTGTGTTGCATTAGTTTGGAGATATTAAAGTTTTGTTAATGGACTAACAGTGGACTTTTCCATCTGCAGATTATACTGAATGACCAGCAGAGGGAGTGATGCCGTAGACCATTTCTCTGCGATGCTGAGACCAAAAAAAAAAAGAAAGCGTCCTCAGCCTTCGGCTTCCATTATCAATTTACATGGTAGGTGAAACTCTCATTTAATCCCTTTGCTTGTCATTAGAAGGAGTTCATAGCATCTGACGGCTCTTGGCACCTTTGAGGCTGCAATGAGTTGTCTTCTGTTAGAGCGATTGACTTACTTTCAAATGGGGGAAGCTTATTTATCCTGCCTCCCTGCACTCTGTATGTGGCGCTCTGATACTCAACATGGAGTGCTCTTTCAGATACTCTGTGTTCTGGTCACTCCAGCCCACTTTCAAAAGGGGAGCCCAGTACTTTCAATGGTGCAGAGTACTTTCCCATTACACTTCCTACTTCCGTTGCAGTCATAATAACCGATAGTTAACCAGAGCAGACTTGCTGAAGTCTCATTGTCCTGTGTTATGGTCACCCAGGGCGATTTGTCATGAGGTGCTCTGACATCATAAAGCTACAGCATGGTGTCATCTGACATGAGAGCAAGCAACAGGATGCCTTTTTCATGGAATTGAAATGGGTAGCAGGCTAGACAGGATGTGCAGGTGAAGACAAAGATGGTAACATGAATAAACTCAGGCATTAGTTGACTTATGCATTTGTTTGAAGGTTTGGGTGATCATAATATTCTCGAGATCTCTATAGGTTAACTGATAGGGTTGCACAAGAATGAAGATGTTAGAATCTGTTATTCGTAGTTTTTATTATTACCTCTAGCTGTAGCATAAGCCTTCTTTCAAAACCTTATCAGATCACTTAATAGTTACTGCTGTACCATAACCTAAAAATTCTCAGTGAGAAAGATACCATGTCACAGGGCTAGCACTGAGATCTTTTTATTTATGTCCTAATATAGGTGCTGGAATGGTGTAGAGAGTAGTAGCAAAGTTTGGCTTTTGATTGAGAGAAGTATGCTAGGTTGGAAATAAAAGTCAGATTTGAGTTTGTAGTGAGCTGTGGATTTTCGCAGAGTTACAGACGCCATAGTACTCATTATTAGCACATTATAAAATCTGTTTATTGTGTTGCATTAGTTTGGAGATATTCAAGTTCTGTTAATGGACTAACAGTGGACTTTTCCATCTGCAGATTATACTGAATGACCAGCAGAGGGAGTGATGCCGTAGACCATTTCTCTGCGATGCCGAGACCAAAAAAAAAAAGAAAGCGTCCTCAGCCTTCGCTTCCATTATCAATTTACATGGTACGTGAAACTCTCATTTAATTGCTTTGCTTGTCATTAGAAGGAGTTCATAGCATCTGACGGCTCTTGGCACCTTTGAGGCTGCAATGAGTTGTCTTCTGTTAGAGCGATTGACTTACTTTCAAATGGGGGAAGCTTATTTATCCTGCCTCCCTGCACTCTGTATGTGGCGCTCTGATACTCAACATGGAGTGCTCTTTCAGATACTCTGTGTTCTGGTCACTCCAGCCCACTTTCAAAAGGGGAGCCCAGTACTTTCAATGGTGCAGAGTACTTTCCCATTACACTTCCTACTTCCGTTGCAGTCATAATAACCGATAGTTAACCAGAGCAGACTTGCTGAAGTCTCATTGTCCTGTGTTATGGTCACCCAGGGCGATTTGTCATGAGGTGCTCTGACATCATAAAGCTACAGCATGGTGTCATCTGACATGAGAGCAAGCAATAGGATGCCTTTTTCATGGAATTGAAATGGGTAGCAGGCTAGACAGGATGTGCAGGTGAAGACAAAGATGGTAACATGAATAAACTCAGGCATTAGTTGACTTATGCATTTGTTTGAAGGTTTGGGTGATCATAATATTCTCGAGATCTCTATAGGTTAACTGATAGGGTTGCACAAGAATGAAGATGTTAGAATCTGTTATTCGTAGTTTTTATTATTACCTCTAGCTGTAGCATAAGCCTTCTTTCAAAACCTTATCAGATCACTTAATAGTTACTGCTGTACCATAACCTAAAAATTCTCAGTGAGAAAGATACCATGTCACAGGGCTAGCACTGAGATCTTTTTATTTATGTCCTAATATAGGTGCTGGAATGGTGTAGAGAGTAGTAGCAAAGTTTGGCTTTTGATTGAGAGAAGTATGCTAGGTTGGAAATAAAAGTCAGATTTGAGTTTGTAGTGAGCTGTGGATTTTCGCAGAGTTACAGACGCCATAGTACTCATTATTAGCACATTATAAAAATCTGTTTATTGTGTTGCATTAGTTTGGAGATATTCAAGTTCTGTTAATGGACTAACAGTGGACTTTTCCATCTGCAGATTATACTGAATGACCAGCAGAGGGGAGTGATGCCGTAGACCATTTCTCTGCGATGCCGAGACCAAAAAAAAAAAAGAAAGCGTCCTCAGCCTTCGGCTTCCATTATCAATTTACATGGTACGTGAAACTCTCATTTAATTGCTTTGCTTGTTCATTAGAAGGAGTTCATAGCATCTGACGGCTCTTGGCACCTTTGAGGCTGCAATGAGTTGTCTTCTGTTAGAGCGATTGACTTGCTTTCAAATGGGGGAAGCTTATTTATCCTGCCTCCCTGCACTCTGTATGTGGCGCTCTGATACTCAACATGGAGTGCTCTTTCAGATACTCTGTGTTCTGGTCACTCCAGCCCACTTTCAAAAGGGGAGCCCAGTACTTTCAATGGTGCAGAGTACTTTCCCATTACACTTCCTACTTCCGTTGCAGTCATAATAACCGATAGTTAACCAGAGCAGACTTGCTGAAGTCTCATTGTCCTGTGTTATGGTCACCCAGGGCGATTTGTCATGAGGTGCTCTGACATCATAAAGCTACAGCATGGTGTCATCTGACATGAGAGCAAGCAATAGGATGCCTTTTTCATGGAATTGAAATGGGTAGCAGGCTAGACAGGATGTGCAGGTGAAGACAAAGATGGTAACATGAATAAACTCAGGCATTAGTTGACTTATGCATTTGTTTGAAGGTTTGGGTGATCATAATATTCTCGAGATCTCTATAGGTTAACTGATAGGGTTGCACAAGAATGAAGATGTTAGAATCTGTTATTCGTAGTTTTTATTATTACCTCTAGCTGTAGCATAAGCCTTCTTTCAAAACCTTATCAGATCACTTAATAGTTACTGCTGTACCATAACCTAAAAATTCTCAGTGAGAAAGATACCATGTCACAGGGCTAGCACTGAGATCTTTTTATTTATGTCCTAATATAGGTGCTGGAATGGTGTAGAGAGTAGTAGCAAAGTTTGGCTTTTGATTGAGAGAAGTATGCTAGGTTGGAAATAAAAGTCAGATTTGAGTTTGTAGTGAGCTGTGGATTTTCGCAGAGTTACAGACGCCATAGTACTCATTATTAGCACATTATAAAAATCTGTTTATTGTGTTGCATTAGTTTGGAGATATTCAAGTTCTGTTAATGGACTAACAGTGGACTTTTCCATCTGCAGATTATACTGAATGACCAGCAGAGGGAGTGATGCCGTAGACCATTTCTCTGCGATGCTGAGACAAAAAAAAAAAAAGAAAGCGTCCTCAGCCTTCGGCTTCCATTATCAATTTACATGGTAGGTGAAACTCTCATTTAATCGCTTTGCTTGTCATTAGAAGGAGTTCATAGCATCTGACGGCTCTTGGCACCTTTGAGGCTGCAATGAGTTGTCTTCTGTTAGAGCGATTGACTTACTTTCAAATGGGGGAAGCTTATTTATCCTGCCTCCCTGCACTCTGTATGTGGCGCTCTGATACTCAACATGGAGTGCTCTTTCAGATACTCTGTGTTCTGGTCACTCCAGCCCACTTTCAAAAGGGGAGCCCAGTACTTTCAATGGTGCAGAGTACTTTCCCATTACACTTCCTACTTCCGTTGCAGTCATAATAACCGATAGTTAACCAGAGCAGACTTGCTGAAGTCTCATTGTCCTGTGTTATGGTCACCCAGGGCGATTTGTCATGAGGTGCTCTGACATCATAAAGCTACAGCATGGTGTCATCTGACATGAGAGCAAGCAATAGGATGCCTTTTTCATGGAATTGAAATGGGTAGCAGGCTAGACAGGATGTGCATGTGAAGACAAAGATGGTAACATGAATAAACTCAGGCATTAGTTGACTTATGCATTTGTTTGAAGGTTTGGGTGATCATAATATTCTCGAGATCTCTATAGGTTAACTGATAGGGTTGCACAAGAATGAAGATGTTAGAATCTGTTATTCGTAGTTTTTATTATTACCTCTAGCTGTAGCATAAGCCTTCTTTCAAAACCTTATCAGATCACTTAATAGTTACTGCTGTACCATAACCTAAAATTCTCAGTGAGAAAGATACCATGTCACAGGGCTAGCACTGAGATCTTTTTATTTATGTCCTAATATAGGTGCTGGAATGGTGTAGAGAGTAGTAGCAAAGTTTGGCTTTTGATCGAGAGAAGTATGCTAGGTTGGAAATAAAAGTCAGATTTGACTTTGTAGTGAGCTGTGGATTTTCGCAGAGTTACAGACGCCATAGTACTCATTATTAGCACATTATAAAAATCTGTTTATTGTGTTGCATTAGTTTGGAGATATTCAAGTTCTGTTAATGGACTAACAGTGGACTTTTCCATCTGCAGATTATACTGAATGACCAGCAGAGGGAGTGATGCCGTAGACCATTTCTCTGCGATGCTGAGACCAAAAAAAAAAGAAAGCGTCCTCAGCCTTCGGCTTCCATTATCAATTTACATGGTAGGTGAAACTCTCATTTAATCGCTTTTGCTTGTCATTAGAAGGAGTTCATAGCATCTGACGGCTCTTGGCACCTTTGAGGCTGCAATGAGTTGTCTTCTGTTAGAGCGATTGACTTACTTTCAAATGGGGGAAGCTTATTTATCCTGCCTCCCTGCACTCTGTATGTGGCGCTCTGATACTCAACATGGAGTGCTCTTTCAGATACTCTGTGTTCTGGTCACTCCAGCCCACTTTCAAAAGGGGAGCCCAGTACTTTCAATGGTGCAGAGTACTTTCCCATTACACTTCCTACTTCCGTTGCAGTCATAATAACCGATAGTTAACCAGAGCAGACTTGCTGAAGTCTCATTGTCCTGTGTTATGGTCACCCAGGGCGATTTGTCATGAGGTGCTCTGACATCATAAAGCTACAGCATGGTGTCATCTGACATGAGAGCAAGCAATAGGATGCCTTTTTCATGGAATTGAAATGGGTAGCAGGCTAGACAGGATGTGCATGTGAAGACAAAGATGGTAACATGAATAAACTCAGGCATTAGTTGACTTATGCATTTGTTTGAAGGTTTGGGTGATCATAATATTCTCGAGATCTCTATAGGTTAACTGATAGGGTTGCACAAGAATGAAGATGTTAGAATCTGTTATTCGTAGTTTTTATTATTACCTCTAGCTGTAGCATAAGCCTTCTTTCAAAACCTTATCAGATCACTTAATAGTTACTGCTGTACCATAACCTAAAAATTCTCAGTGAGAAAGATACCATGTCACAGGGCTAGCACTGAGATCTTTTTATTTATGTCCTAATATAGGTGCTGGAATGGTGTAGAGAGTAGTAGCAAAGTTTGGCTTTTGATCGAGAGAAGTATGCTAGGTTGGAAATAAAAGTCAGATTTGACTTTGTAGTGAGCTGTGGATTTTCGCAGAGTTACAGACGCCATAGTACTCATTATTAGCACATTATAAAAATCTGTTTATTGTGTTGCATTAGTTTGGAGATATTCAAGTTCTGTTAATGGACTAACAGTGGACTTTTCCATCTGCAGATTATACTGAATGACCAGCAGAGGGAGTGATGCCGTAGACCATTTCTCTGCGATGCCGAGACCAAAAAAAAAAAGAAAGCGTCCTCAGCCTTCGGCTTCCATTATCAATTTACATGGTACGTGAAACTCTCATTTAATTGCTTTGCTTGTCATTAGAAGGAGTTCATAGCATCTGACGGCTCTTGGCACCTTTGAGGCTGCAATGAGTTGTCTTCTGTTAGAGCGATTGACTTACTTTCAAATGGGGGAAGCTTATTTATCCTGCCTCCCTGCACTCTGTATGTGGCGCTCTGATACTCAACATGGCGTGCTCTTTCAGATACTCTGTGTTCTGGTCACTCCAGCCCACTTTCAAAAGGGGAGCCCAGTACTTTCAATGGTGCAGAGTACTTTCCCATTACACTTCCTACTTCCGTTGCAGTCATAATAACCGATAGTTAACCAGAGCAGACTTGCTGAAGTCTCATTGTCCTGTGTTATGGTCACCCAGGGCGATTTGTCATGAGGTGCTCTGACATCATAAAGCTACAGCATGGTGTCATCTGACATGAGAGCAAGCAATAGGATGCCTTTTTCATGGAATTGAAATGGGTAGCAGGCTAGACAGGATGTGCAGGTGAAGACAAAGATGGTAACATGAATAAACTCAGGCATTAGTTGACTTATGCATTTGTTTGAAGGTTTGGGTGATCATAATATTCTCGAGATCTCTATAGGTTAACTGATAGGGTTGCACAAGAATGAAGATGTTAGAATCTGTTATTCGTAGTTTTTATTATTACCTCTAGCTGTAGCATAAGCCTTCTTTCAAAACCTTATCAGATCACTTAATAGTTACTGCTGTACCATAACCTAAAAATTCTCAGTGAGAAAGATACCATGTCACAGGGCTAGCACTGAGATCTTTTTATTTATGTCCTAATATAGGTGCTGGAATGGTGTAGAGAGTAGTAGCAAAGTTTGGCTTTTGATCGAGAGAAGTATGCTAGGTTGGAAATAAAAGTCAGATTTGAGTTTGTAGTGAGCTGTGGATTTTCGCAGAGTTACAGACGCCATAGTACTCATTATTAGCACATTATAAAAATCTGTTTATTGTGTTGCATTAGTTTGGAGATATTCAAGTTCTGTTAATGGACTAACAGTGGACTTTTCCATCTGCAGATTATACTGAATGACCAGCAGAGGAGTGATGCCGTAGACCATTTCTCTGCGATGCCGAGACCAAAAAAAAAAAGAAAGCGTCCTCAGCCTTCGGCTTCCATTATCAATTTACATGGTACGTGAAACTCTCATTTAATTGCTTTGCTTGTCATTAGAAGGAGTTCATAGCATCTGACGGCTCTTGGCACCTTTGAGGCTGCAATGAGTTGTCTTCTGTTAGAGCGATTGACTTACTTTCAAATGGGGGAAGCTTATTTATCCTGCCTCCCTGCACTCTGTATGTGGCGCTCTGATACTCAACATGGAGTGCTCTTTCAGATACTCTGTGTTCTGGTCACTCCAGCCCACTTTCAAAAGGGGAGCCCAGTACTTTCAATGGTGCAGAGTACTTTCCCATTACACTTCCTACTTCCGTTGCAGTCATAATAACCGATAGTTAACCAGAGCAGACTTGCTGAAGTCTCATTGTCCTGTGTTATGGTCACCCAGGGCGATTTGTCATGAGGTGCTCTGACATCATAAAGCTACAGCATGGTGTCATCTGACATGAGAGCAAGCAATAGGATGCCTTTTTCATGGAATTGAAATGGGTAGCAGGCTAGACAGGATGTGCAGGTGAAGACAAAGATGGTAACATGAATAAACTCAGGCATTAGTTGACTTATGCATTTGTTTGAAGGTTTGGGTGATCATAATATTCTCGAGATCTCTATAGGTTAACTGATAGGGTTGCACAAGAATGAAGATGTTAGAATCTGTTATTCGTAGTTTTTATTATTACCTCTAGCTGTAGCATAAGCCTTCTTTCAAAACCTTATCAGATCACTTAATAGTTACTGCTGTACCATAACCTAAAAATTCTCAGTGAGAAAGATACCATGTCACAGGGCTAGCACTGAGATCTTTTTATTTATGTCCTAATATAGGTGCTGGAATGGTGTAGAGAGTAGTAGCAAAGTTTGGCTTTTGATTGAGAGAAGTATGCTAGGTTGGAAATAAAAGTCAGATTTGAGTTTGTAGTGAGCTGTGGATTTTCGCAGAGTTACAGACGCCATAGTACTCATTATTAGCACATTATAAAAATCTGTTTATTGTGTTGCATTAGTTTGGAGATATTCAAGTTCTGTTAATGGACTAACAGTGGACTTTTCCATCTGCAGATTATACTGAATGACCAGCAGAGGAGTGATGCCGTAGACCATTTCTCTGCGATGCTGAGACAAAAAAAAAAAAGAAAGCGTCCTCAGCCTTCGGCTTCCATTATCAATTTACATGGTAGGTGAAACTCTCATTTAATCGCTTTGCTTGTCATTAGAAGGAGTTCATAGCATCTGACGGCTCTTGGCACCTTTGAGGCTGCAATGAGTTGTCTTCTGTTAGAGCGATTGACTTACTTTCAAATGGGGGAAGCTTATTTATCCTGCCTCCCTGCACTCTGTATGTGGCGCTCTGATACTCAACATGGAGTGCTCTTTCAGATACTCTGTGTTCTGGTCACTCCAGCCCACTTTCAAAAGGGGAGCCCAGTACTTTCAATGGTGCAGAGTACTTTCCCATTACCCTTCCTACTTCCGTTGCAGTCATAATAACCGATAGTTAACCAGAGCAGACTTGCTGAAGTCTCATTGTCCTGTGTTATGGTCACCCAGGGCGATTTGTCATGAGGTGCTCTGACATCATAAAGCTACAGCATGGTGTCATCTGACATGAGAGCAAGCAATAGGATGCCTTTTTCATGGAATTGAAATGGGTAGCAGGCTAGACAGGATGTGCAGGTGAAGACAAAGATGGTAACATGAATAAACTCAGGCATTAGTTGACTTATGCATTTGTTTGAAGGTTTGGGTGATCATAATATTCTCGAGATCTCTATAGGTTAACTGATAGGGTTGCACAAGAATGAAGATGTTAGAATCTGTTATTCGTAGTTTTTATTATTACCTCTAGCTGTAGCATAAGCCTTCTTTCAAAACCTTATCAGATCACTTAATAGTTACTGCTGTACCATAACCTAAAAATTCTCAGTGAGAAAGATACCATGTCACAGGGCTAGCACTGAGATCTTTTTATTTATGTCCTAATATAGGTGCTGGAATGGTGTAGAGAGTAGTAGCAAAGTTTGGCTTTTGATTGAGAGAAGTATGCTAGGTTGGAAATAAAAGTCAGATTTGAGTTTGTAGTGAGCTGTGGATTTTCGCAGAGTTACAGACGCCATAGTACTCATTATTAGCACATTATAAAAATCTGTTTATTGTGTTGCATTAGTTTGGAGATATTCAAGTTCTGTTAATGGACTAACAGTGGACTTTTCCATCTGCAGATTATACTGAATGACCAGCAGAGGGAGTGATGCCGTAGACCATTTCTCTGCGATGCTGAGACAAAAAAAAAAAAAGAAAGCGTCCTCAGCCTTCGGCTTCCATTATCAATTTACATGGTAGGTGAAACTCTCATTTAATCGCTTTGCTTGTCATTAGAAGGAGTTCATAGCATCTGACGGCTCTTGGCACCTTTGAGGCTGCAATGAGTTGTCTTCTGTTAGAGCGATTGACTTACTTTCAAATGGGGGAAGCTTATTTATCCTGCCTCCCTGCACTCTGTATGTGGCGCTCTGATACTCAACATGGAGTGCTCTTTCAGATACTCTGTGTTCTGGTCACTCCAGCCCACTTTCAAAAGGGGAGCCCAGTACTTTCAATGGTGCAGAGTACTTTCCCATTACACTTCCTACTTCCGTTGCAGTCATAATAACCGATAGTTAACCAGAGCAGACTTGCTGAAGTCTCATTGTCCTGTGTTATGGTCACCCAGGGCGATTTGTCATGAGGTGCTCTGACATCATAAAGCTACAGCATGGTGTCATCTGACATGAGAGCAAGCAATAGGATGCCTTTTTCATGGAATTGAAATGGGTAGCAGGCTAGACAGGATGTGCAGGTGAAGACAAAGATGGTAACATGAATAAACTCAGGCATTAGTTGACTTATGCATTTGTTTGAAGGTTTGGGTGATCATAATATTCTCGAGATCTCTATAGGTTAACTGATAGGGTTGCACAAGAATGAAGATGTTAGAATCTGTTATTCGTAGTTTTTATTATTACCTCTAGCTGTAGCATAAGCCTTCTTTCAAAACCTTATCAGATCACTTAATAGTTACTGCTGTACCATAACCTAAAAATTCTCAGTGAGAAAGATACCATGTCACAGGGCTAGCACTGAGATCTTTTTATTTATGTCCTAATATAGGTGCTGGAATGGTGTAGAGAGTAGTAGCAAAGTTTGGCTTTTGATCGAGAGAAGTATGCTAGGTTGGAAATAAAAGTCAGATTTGACTTTGTAGTGAGCTGTGATTTTCGCAGAGTTACAGACGCCATAGTACTCATTATTAGCACATTATAAAAATCTGTTTATTGTGTTGCATTAGTTTGGAGATATTCAAGTTCTGTTAATGGACTAACAGTGGACTTTTCCATCTGCAGATTATACTGAATGACCAGCAGAGGGAGTGATGCCGTAGACCATTTCTCTGCGATGCCGAGACCAAAAAAAAAAAGAAAGCGTCCTCAGCCTTCGGCTTCCATTATCAATTTACATGGTACGTGAAACTCTCATTTAATTGCTTTGCTTGTCATTAGAAGGAGTTCATAGCATCTGACGGCTCTTGGCACCTTTGAGGCTGCAATGAGTTGTCTTCTGTTAGAGCGATTGACTTACTTTCAAATGGGGGAAGCTTATTTATCCTGCCTCCCTGCACTCTGTATGTGGCGCTCTGATACTCAACATGGCGTGCTCTTTCAGATACTCTGTGTTCTGGTCACTCCAGCCCACTTTCAAAAGGGGAGCCCAGTACTTTCAATGGTGCAGAGTACTTTCCCATTACACTTCCTACTTCCGTTGCAGTCATAATAACCGATAGTTAACCAGAGCAGACTTGCTGAAGTCTCATTGTCCTGTGTTATGGTCACCCAGGGCGATTTGTCATGAGGTGCTCTGACATCATAAAGCTACAGCATGGTGTCATCTGACATGAGAGCAAGCAATAGGATGCCTTTTTCATGGAATTGAAATGGGTAGCAGGCTAGAC
>NW_028188217.1:0-27482 GCF_964204655.1 Triturus cristatus
CCAGCATCTCCACGATCTGCGTGGGGCCCTTCTGCATTTTGCCACTCGACGCGCCTAACCGGTTGCTGGCCCGCTGGCTAGTGGCCATCTTGGCGACGAAATCTACGACAAACACCGCTGGTCTGGTTGCTCCAGACTGGCTCTTGCTCCCCTCCAAAGGAGCAATCCCTCTGACCTTGCTGGTCAGAACCAACAGCTTAAACTCCTTGCCTACAACAATTGCTTTTGCCAAGGCTTGTTTGCTTCGATCAAGTCGCCGACACCGCCGACAGCGAGAGCCTGCGTGGGACAGCTCGTGAGCCGACTCCTGGACGTCGTCGACCTTCAGGGACCACGTGGCTGCGGAGACAAGCTACCCCTCATCACCTGTTTGCACCCGACATCGCCTGGTACCCACCTGGTGCCACGCTGGTCACTGGCTAGTGACTGTGAACACTGTCCCCTCTGCTTACAGGTCTTCAACATCTCCGATCCACTCTTGGATCCACTGCATCCCTTCCCGACCGACCGCCTGCAGCACTTTTGTCTACAGGCCCCACGGAACAGATAGAAGAAACCCGACGCACTTCGAGGCCTATGCACCCGCTTCCTGTGGGTGAGGTAAAGCTGGTACTCCGGTGCCCATGTGTAGTAATACATCTCTAGTGCCTGTGTTCCAAATCTTAAGTTCCTAGTCAACCCGGAAGATCTCCTTTGCAGTAACTTTGTACTTTTTACGCACCCATTGAAACCTATGGGAGCACGCGTGTGACTATTTGCTCTGCACACGCCACCCGTGGACCTCCTGGTCACTAACTGACGTTAGCTCCTTGTAGGCCCAGCGATTCTAGAGGCCCTAGGCCTTTTCCCTTTTCTGTTCGTGGTACTTATACCACTATTTTAGTATATGGTTCGAGTGGCCACCAGGGCCTATCCATATAAAGTGCAACTTCTGTGTATTCTGTGATAATCTTGTTTGACGATTTGTGCTCCTGTGCTCATAAAGAGACTAGGGGTTACTTTGAGAAATAAATACATATATATTTTGAATATATATCTGTGTGGTGTCCTTTCATTGGTATAAAAGGGGGTTATATTTGGTAAAACAGCTGGCTTAACACGCATCACGAGTTTAGCCTCAAAGACTGCTTAGCCTACGCTACCACTAGGGCAGCTAGTCCGAAAAGGTTGACTTACAACCACACCATAAGGGTTGCTTGGCATGGTACAAGGTGATCACTTTAACTAGTGAGCATCATATACCAGGCCAACTTCTCACATTGGTGAGCAGCGGTTGGATTTGAGCTTGCTGTGTTTTACCATTGTAATCTCTTGGTTACCAATTGAAAGATCACATAGGTACCTGTAGGTACATATAAAACAAGATTAGATATACATAAGTTCTACTGAACTTAGTTGTTGTAGAGCAAAGGGAGTAGCACACCCTGACTACAACTACTAGATAGGTTTAGTAGGTAAACCCAAGTGTAGGTAGATTGCAACACATCCACCCACACTTAAGAGCAATGGCCGGGGCAGAGGGGTCCACTGTACCCATCTCTGTCGAGAGTGACCCCCAGAGGGCACCAACCAGCTTTGCTACCCTTAATCAGAATGAGCTCAGGCATTTGGCAACTCTTAGAGGCCTTAAACAGCCCAAGAACCCAAACTCTGCTGAGCTCAGAGAGCTCTTACAGAATGATGAGAATCAGAGAGCACTCAAGAAAGCTTCCCAGTTAGCCCCCTTAGGGACAGGAACAGGAGGCCCCCCTTCTGAAGATGCCACTGAAGTACCCCTTCCCAATAGTCACCCCTTAGATGGGATGCCTACCACAGAGGAAGAAAGTGATGGGGATACAGATGTGAGTGGGGATGAAGGGAGAACTAGCCCAGTGCCAAGTGTTATACTTGGCCCAGCTAAACTAAGGCTATTGGGGACTGACAGTGGGTTCACCCCATTGGATCTCCCCAGTGGACTTAACACAGGGCTTGGAAGGCAAAGGAATCGCTCAGGTGACTCCAATGCTTCCCATGGCTCTAGAGGCTCTCAAGGTCACTCCAGAAGGAGACTGACCACCCCTCAGAGGAGGGAACATGAGGCCAGAATGCAGGAAGCCCAGCTGAGGATCAGGAAGCAGGAGCTAGAAGTAGCCCTGATGGAAGAAAAACTGAGCAAGGCTAGGCAGCATAGAGAGAGTGGGTCTATACCCACTGGTGGCAGCAATGTCCCTAGGGACAAAGATAGGGTCTTTGACAATAGGAACCTGTCCAAGATTGTGCCCCCCTACAAAAGTGGGGATGACATCCACAAATGGATGACTGCTCTTGAGAGAGCCTGCAAAGTGCAGCAGGTTCCTGAAGACCAGTGGGCAGCAATCTTATGGCTCTCCTTTGAGGGGAGAGGCAGAGATAGACTCCTCACTGTTAGAGAAGAGGATGTCAGAAATTACAGAGTCCTGAAGAGTGTCCTAGTTGATGGGTTAGGCTTAACCACTGAACAGTACAGGTTAATGTTCAGAGACACCCAGAAGACACAGACTCAGGACTGGTCTGAATATGTGGAATGTGCCACTAAGGCTTTGGAGGGTTGGTTGCTGGGAAGTAAGGTGTCTGATTATACAGGATTGTACAATTTGATGATGAGAGAGCAGATTTTAAGTAATTGTCAAAACCAGCTTCTCCATCAACACCTGGTAGACTCAGATTTGACCTCTCCCCAAGAATTGGGAAAGAGGGCAGATAAATGGGTCAGGACCAGGATCAGGCCTAAAAACCAGGGTGGTGACCAAAAGAAAGATACCACCAAGCCTCAAGAGAAGGGTGGGGATAAAGAAAAAGAGAAACCTTCCTCAGGGCCCCAAAACTCCACACAGGGTGGTGGGTCCCAAGCTCCCTCCTCTACCACAGCTAAAAAGCCCTACTGCCATGAGTGTAAAACTCCTGGGCATTGGAAAACTGACAGCGGTTGCCCAAGGGCTAAAAACAAAACTGTTCCTCCAATTACTCCTGTCACACCACCTATTACTGTCAGCAGTAATCCCCCAGGTGGTGGGAGTGCCCCCAGAAATCTGGGTGGGTTTACTTGGGGAACACAGGGGGACCCTGGCTTAGCCAATTCCCCTACAGCAACCACTCTTGTCTGTGATGGTGGCATGGGGTTTGCCAACTTCACTGCCTGTCCCAACACTTTGGGTAGGTACAGACAGGAGCCCTACATCAATGGTACAAAAGCTGAGGCCTACAGAGACACTGGGGCTAGCATCACAATGGTGGCCCATTGGCTAGTTCCCTCTGAGCAGCTTTTGCCCGGTTTCTCCTACCAGGTGACTAACATTGATGGCAAACAGAACAGTCATCCCATGGCAGAGGTATGTCTCAGCTGGGGAGGGGTCACTGGCCCTAAAAGGGTAGCAGTGTCCCCAACCTTGCCTGTAGACTGCTTACTGGGGAATGACTTAGAACTCTCAGCTTGGGCTGGAGTTGAACAAGACACCCATTCTAAAATGGTAGGCCTTTCACAAAAGGGTAGGGGGGTTGTGCCATTCACAACCCCTGTCCAAATAGATTTCCTCCCTGAAAAGGTTGGAAGGGCAGTGGTAGCCACAGCCCAGGCACAGACAGACTTCCCTGTAGGGACTGGCAGAGCTGTGACAGTCACAGCTCAAACACAAACTGAGTGCCCCCCTGAAAAGGTTGGCAAGGCTGTAATGGTCTCAGCCTATACTCAGACTGACATAGGTGTAGTGAAGCCTGAAACAATGGATCACTCCACACAAACTGAGAGTAGTGGGGAGGAAGAAAAGTCTCCCTCTCCCCAGACATTAGGAAAAGGTCAGCCTCCTCAGGGATCTGACCTCACCCCTTGTGAAGGAACTGCCCCAGAGGTAGCCAGGCCTGGCCTGGCAGAGCCTCTGATGTCAGTGGCCCCTTCCAAGGTGGGATCCAGTCTGGTGCAGGTAGCCTGCCTCTCTCTACCCTGCCTCAGTCAGCCCAGGGCTGCAGAGGTCAGGGAGGCCAGTGGACCCCCAGAGGGCCCCTGTCCACAAGAACCCCCCCATCAAAAGAATGAGGATTGCCTGGCTAGTAGCCCTAGTCAGGTGATGGGTAAAAACATTCCTGAGGGATCTCCTTTACAGGTAGTTAGGGACCTCCCCCAGGGGGATTCTGTTGGGCACAGGCAAACATGGGACCTTAGGGCCCCAAACCTGACCTGTCCCTCCAGTAAGCCCACAAAAGGGACCCAGCCTCCAGCTTTAGGTAGCCAGAGGCTGACCCTGAGAGCACAGTGCAACTCAGTTAAAGGAAGAAAGGCATCCATGGTGGAGGATGATTGGAGGAAGCTGAGGCCTCACTTTGAGGACACTCACTTCAGTACTCCATCTCAACACCAGCCTTTTACTTTGCCAAGACACACCACAGGTAGAGATTCCCTATGGTGGAGACCCTCTGATACCCTTAGGGTGAGGGATTGCTTAGTGGACCATGAGACAGGGGGTAACCATGCCAGTGCTGGTTCCTCCTTATATGGCCACTTGGGCAATATAGGCTTACCTGGTCAAGGTCAGCCTTATCTCCCTTCGTTTGGGGGGGGGTTGTGTAGGAAGGTGGATATCTGACTATGGTTACCCCCAAATTTTTGCCTAGTGTCTAGCTGGTTTTTCGACTTAGTTGGCCTGAGATCCTGCCATTCAGGCTCTCAGGCTATCTGCTCTCTCTGTAAAATGGACTCCATGTACCCTAGGTACATACCCAATTGGTTGGATCACCCTGTCAGCCCCTGTACCAGTGTACACTAGGTACCCAGGGCATTGGTATATCCAAGGCCTGCCAGGGGCTGAAGCATGTATTATGCCACCCCAGGCTTGGCCTAACAATCTGACACAACTGGCTGATCACTCAGCTGGGGTAAGTTGGTGTAATCACCTCTTACTTAGGTGTAGTATACCTATACCTAAACTTAAATGGGACACCTGGTAACCTATAAGTCACTCCTATGGCAGGCCTTAACAATCCTGAAGGCAGAGTGCTTGGTTCCATGTGAGATGGTGCTCTGGCATGAGCTGAGCCTGTCTGCAGTGGTCGGAACAACTTCCTTCTACTGTTTCCAGATATCGTCATACCATATACTCTTAAGTGCATTATGAACCTCGCGGTTAAATGCTATCTTTGGTTTGGCTTTATCAAAACATGTCGAGTAAGGTGTCATACGAATTGGAATACTAACCCCTCGCCAATTCTGGCGACGGGGTTAGCATTCCACCCTTCTAGAGGGACACGACATGTACAGTGCCTGAAACCCGGGTAAAATCAGACATAGCCTCAGCTCCACAAAATGGATGCTGCCACCACAGACACAAGTCTGCCCTCCTGCTGCTGGGAGTCCTTCCAGCTTGGGAGGTGTGGACAAAGGGTTTCCTGCCAGGGGAGGTGCGTGCACCACCCCAGACAGGATTTTGTGTATTGGTCAGGTAGGGCTTGAAAGAAACCAGACATGCCTGTGGCTCACAAGGAGCCTCGGTGCATATGCCAGTTCAAACCGGTCCTGGGGCACACCAGTCCCGGGCCTGGGGCGAGCTGGACAAAGGATTGGGGGTGTAACCACCCCCCTTCCTGGTCCCACCCATAGGGAGGGACCTAGCAGGTAGTCCGGCCCCTAGAATCCGAATAAAGGTAGGAGCTGTGTCCTAAGACTTCAGACATCCTGGAATCAACTTGAAACTAAGAAGAAGACGGGAACTTCGACATTCTGCTGCACAGAAGACTGAAGAAAATCTCCCCTGTGGTCAGGGAGTGACCACCTTGCTAACGCAAGCACCATCCAGCGAATCAACGTCTGCTTTGCCGCCGCCTCCCGCCGGAGCCCGAGCCCAGAGACTGACAAGACCTGGACCTCCAGACCTCTCACCGCCCGATCCACAGTCCCTGAAAAGAGGAGACCCGTGGAGGCACCGAGACACGTGGAGCCAGCCATCTTGGAACGACTACGACAAGCTGACCAGTGCAACAACCGAGGCTCCCTCCAAGTTGTGCTTTGGGTCCTGAGAAGCCCAACCCTCGAGCAGCATCTGCACCAAAGGTGAGCCCTCCAGCATCTCCACGATCTGCGTGGGGCCCTTCTGCATTTTGCCACTCGACGCGCCTAACCGGTTGCTGGCCCGCTGGCTAGTGGCCATCTTGGCGACGAAATCTACGACAAACACCGCTGGTCTGGTTGCTCCAGACTGGCTCTTGCTCCCCTCCAAAGGAGCAATCCCTCTGACCTTGCTGGTCAGAACCAACAGCTTAAACTCCTTGCCTACAACAATTGCTTTTGCCAAGGCTTGTTTGCTTCGATCAAGTCGCCGACACCGCCGACAGCGAGAGCCTGCGTGGGACAGCTCGTGAGCCGACTCCTGGACGTCGTCGACCTTCAGGGACCACGTGGCTGCGGAGACAAGCTACCCCTCATCACCTGTTTGCACCCGACATCGCCTGGTACCCACCTGGTGCCACGCTGGTCACTGGCTAGTGACTGTGAACACTGTCCCCTCTGCTTACAGGTCTTCAACATCTCCGATCCACTCTTGGATCCACTGCATCCCTTCCCGACCGACCGCCTGCAGCACTTTTGTCTACAGGCCCCACGGAACAGATAGAAGAAACCCGACGCACTTCGAGGCCTATGCACCCGCTTCCTGTGGGTGAGGTAAAGCTGGTACTCCGGTGCCCATGTGTAGTAATACATCTCTAGTGCCTGTGTTCCAAATCTTAAGTTCCTAGTCAACCCGGAAGATCTCCTTTGCAGTAACTTTGTACTTTTTACGCACCCATTGAAACCTATGGGAGCACGCGTGTGACTATTTGCTCTGCACACGCCACCCGTGGACCTCCTGGTCACTAACTGACGTTAGCTCCTTGTAGGCCCAGCGATTCTAGAGGCCCTAGGCCTTTTCCCTTTTCTGTTCGTGGTACTTATACCACTATTTTAGTATATGGTTCGAGTGGCCACCAGGGCCTATCCATATAAAGTGCAACTTCTGTGTATTCTGTGATAATCTTGTTTGACGATTTGTGCTCCTGTGCTCATAAAGAGACTAGGGGTTACTTTGAGAAATAAATACATATATATTTTGAATATATATCTGTGTGGTGTCCTTTCATTGGTATAAAAGGGGGTTATATTTGGTAAAACAGCTGGCTTAACACGCATCACGAGTTTAGCCTCAAAGACTGCTTAGCCTACGCTACCACTAGGGCAGCTAGTCCGAAAAGGTTGACTTACAACCACACCATAAGGGTTGCTTGGCATGGTACAAGGTGATCACTTTAACTAGTGAGCATCATATACCAGGCCAACTTCTCACAGTTGGTCTTGACCATCTACATTAAGTTGTGACAGCACAGCTCCCACACCCAACTCAGAAGCATCTGTTTGGACAATAAACTCTTTGGAGTAGTCAGGACTTTTCAGGATAGGTGCAGAGCACATGGCCTTCTTCAGGTCATCAAATGCCTTTTGACAGCTTACTGTCCACTGAACCTTTTTGGGCATCTTCTTGGATGTCAGATCATTAAGAGGAGTCACAATGGACCCATAGTTCTTAACAAACTTCCTGTAGTACCCAGTCAAGCCCAAGAAAGCTCGAACTTGAGTCTGGGTGGTTGGAGGGGACCAGTCCTTGATGGATTGTATCTTACTCTCCAGTGGTTGAACTTGGCCTCCACCTACAAGGTGGCCCAAATACACAACCTTACTCTGCCCTATCTGGCACTTAGTAGCCTTGATAGTGAGGCCTGCCCTTTGCAGAGCCTCAAGAGCCTTCTTCAGGTGGATCAGGTGATCCTCCCAGGTGGAACTAAAGACAGCAATGTCATCAAGATATGCTGCGCAAAAGTCATCCAACCCAGTAAGGACTTGGTTCACCAGCCTTTGGAAGGTGGCAGGTGCATTCTTCAGACCAAAGGGCATCACCACAAACTGATAATGCCCACCTGGGGTTGAGAATGCTGTTTTGGCCTTAGACTCCTCAGCTAATCTGATTTGCCAATAGCCAGCTGTCAAGTCAAATGTGCTCAAAAACTTTGCAGAAGCTAGTTTGTCTATGAGCTCATCTGCCCTTGGAATAGGGTGTGCATCTGTCCTGGTGACAGCATTGAGTCCTCTGTAATCCACACAGAACCTCATCTCTCTCTTGCCATCTTTGGTGTGAGGTTTGGGGACCAGAACCACTGGGCTAGCCCAGGGGCTCTCTGAGGGTTCAATGACACCTAATTCCAGCATTTTATGTACCTCAGCCTTTATACAGTCCCTGACGTGGTCAGGTTGTCTGTAAAGTTTGTTCTTTACAGGCAGACTGTCACCTGTGTCCACAACATGGGTACACCAGTCAGTTTGACTAGGTATCAAGGAAAACATATGTGAAAATGATTGTAGAACCTGTCTACATTCAGTCTGCTGATGGGCAGTGAGGTTGCCTCCAAGGGTCACTCCTTCAACTGAGCCATCTTCAGGGTTCTGAGACAACAGGTCTGGGAGAGGGTCACTCTCTTCCTCCTGTCCCTCATCTGTAGCCATGAGCAAGCCCATGTCTGCCCTGTCAACATATGCTTTAAGCCTGTTAACATGGAGTACCCGGTGGGGACTCCTGGGAGTTCCTAGGTCCACCAAGTAGGTGACCTCTCCCTTCTTTTCCAGGATTGTATGGGGTCCAGACCATTTGTCTTGGAGTGCTGCTGGGGCCACTGGCTCCAACACCCATACCTTCTGTCCTGGCTGATACTCAACCAAGACAGCCTTTTGGTCATGCCAAGCTTTCTGTAAGGCCTGGCTTGCCTCAAGGTTTTTGGATGCCTTCTCCATATACTCAGCCATCCTGGAGCGGAGACCAAGTACATAGTCCACTATGTCTAGCTTAGGCTTTTTGAGAGGTAACTCCCATCCTTCCTTCACCAAACACAGTGGGCCTCTCACAGGGTGCCCAAACAACAATTCAAAGGGGCTGTAGCCAACTCCTTTTTGTGGGACCTCTCTGTAAGCAAACAGAAGGCAGGGTAGAAGGATGTCCCATCTTCGCCTGAGCTTTTCAGGTAATCCTTTGATCATACCCTTTAGGGTCTTGTTGAATCTCTCAACAAGCCCATTGCATTGTGGGTGATAAGGGGTGGTGAACTTGTAGTTGACACCACATTCCTTCCACATAGCTGTCAAGTATCCTGACATAAAGTTGGTACCTCTGTCAGATACTACCTCCTTAGGAAACCCCACTCTGGAGAATACTCCCAGCAGGGCCCTGGCCACAACAGGTGCTGTAGTGGTCCTAAGGGGAATTGCCTCTGGATACCTGGTGGCATGATCCACTACCACCAGTATAAATCTGTGCCCAGATGCAGTGGGAGGATCCGTGGGACCCACTATGTCTATTCCCACTCTTTCAAAGGGGACCCCCACCACAGGTAGTGGTATTAGGGGGGCCTTTGTTGTGCCACCTGATTTGCCACTGGCTTGGCAGGTGACACAGGAGCGACAAAACTCCTTTGTATCTTCATTCATATGAGGCCAGTGAAAGTGAGGGACAAGCCTGTCCCAAGTCTTGTTCTGGCCTAAGTGTCCTGCTAAAGGAATGTCATGGGCCAAGGTAAGAAGGAAGCCCCTAAATTGCAGAGGTATGACCAACCTCCTGGTAGCACCAGGCTTGGGGTCTCTAGCCTCTGAATAAAGGAGCCCTTCATCCCAATACACTTTATGGGTACCTTGAGCATTCCCAGCAGCCTCAGCAGCAGCCAGCTGTCTGAGGGGTTCAAGAGAGGGACAGGATAACTGAGCCTGCCTCAAGTCAGCCCTTGAAGGTCCCCCTGTCCCCAGAAACTCAACCTGATCAGGTTCAAGCTCTTCAGGGACAGTTCCTTCAGGGTCCTCTAGATCAGCTTCCTGGGAAGGCTGATCATCACTCTGAGGCAGGGGGGAAGGCACAGCCTTGACCCTCCTGTTCTTCTTCTTGGTAGGTGCTTGGTCCATTGTTCCAGGATCCAAGACCTGAGGTTCAGTGAGGCACTTTTTGGCCTGTGACCTGGTCACAGCAAGGACATGTGATGATATACCTAACATCTCTGCATGAGTCCTGTACTCCACTTCTGACCATAGAGAACTCTCTAGGTCATTGCCCAACAAACATTCTACTGGGAGGTCTGCACTAACCACAACCCTTTTGAGGCCAGTTACCCCTCCCCATGAGAAGTTAACAACTGCCACACTATGTGAAGTAGTGGCATTGCTGGCATTGGTCACCAGGTAGTTCTCACCTGGTATGTACTGTCCAGGGTCCACAAAGCCTGGTGTCACCATAGTGACACTGGCACATGTGTCCCTGTAGGCTTGAGCCACTTTGTCATTAATTAAAGGAGTCTGTCTGTACTTGCCCAGGTTACTGGGGCTCACAGTCAGGGACAAATCAATGTCCCCATCACAGATCAAGACTGCCTGTGTAAGGGTTCTGTCTAAGTCAGAATCTCCTTCAGTTCCCATAGTGATTCCCACTACACCCTTTGTCTGGGGACCAACACTGCTAACAGTAGTACTGGGAGCAGGTGCCTTAGGGGCAACAGTGTTGGGGGCTCCACCCTTTTTGCAATCACTAGTCCAGTGAGTTGTATTTTTACAATGATTGCACCAGGGTTTCTTCTGACCTTCTTTCTTCTTCTTGGACTGTTGGGACCCACCCTCCTTAGCAGTAGTTTGGGGCCCTGTTGAAGACTTCTGGTCTTTAGGTTTCTGATCTCCACCCTTTTGGTCTGTTTTCTTCTGATCACCCCCTTGGCCCTGGTTCTGGTTCTTTTGCTTAACCCTGGTTCTGACCCATTTGTCTGCCTTCTTTCCCAATTCTTGGGGAGAGGTCAGATCAGAGTCAACCAAGTGTTGATGCAGTTGCTGGTTTTGACAGTTATTTAAAATCTGTTCTCTCATCATCAAATTATACAATCCTGTAAAATCAGATACCTTACTTCCCAGCAACCAACCCTCCAAAGCCTTAGTGGCACATTCAACATATTCAGACCAGTCCTGAGTCTGTGTCTTTTGGGTGTCTCTGAACATTAACCTGTACTGTTCAGTGGTTAAGCCTAACCCATCTACCAGAACACTCTTCAGGACTCTGTAGTTTCTGACATCCTCTTCTCTAACAGTGAGGAGTCTGTCTCTGCCTCTTCCTTCAAAGGAGAGCCAGAGGATTGCTGCCCACTGGTCTTCAGGAACCTGCTGTACTTTGCAGGCTCTCTCAAGAGCAGTTATCCATTTGTGGATGTCATCCCCACTTTTGTAGGGGGGCACAACCTTAGACAGGTTCCTATTGTCAAATACCCTATCTTTGTCCTTAGGGACAATGCTGCCACCAGTGGGTATAGACCCACTCTCTCTAGGTTGCCTAGCCTTGTTCAGTTTTTCTTCCATCAGGGCTACTTCTAGCTCCTGCTTCCTGATCCTCAGCTGGGCTTCCTGCATTCTGGCCTCATGTTCCCTCCTCTGAGGGGTGGTCATCCTTTTCCTGGAGTGACCTTGAGAGCCTCTAGAGCCATGAGAAGCATTGGAGTCACCTGAGCGATTCCTTTGCCTCCCAAGCCCTGTGTTAAGTCCACTGGGGAGATCCAATGGGGTGAACCCATTGTCAGTCCCCAATAGCCTTAGTTTAGCTGGGCCAAGTATAATACTTGGCACTGGGCTAGTTCTCCCTTCATCATCACTACTTTCTGTATCCTCACCACTTTCCTCCCCTGTAGTATGGTTCTCATCTAAGGGATGGCTATTGGAACTGGGTACCTCTGTAGTATCTTCAGAAGGGGGGCCTCCTGTTCCTGACCCTAAGGGCGCTAACTGGGAAGCTTTCTTGAGTGCTCTCTGATTCTCATCATTCTGTAAGAGCTCTCTGAGCTCAGCAGTTTGGGTTCTTGGGCTGTTTAAGGCCTCTAAGAGTTGCCAAATGCCTGAGCTCATTCTGATTAAGGGTAGCAAAGCTGGATGTTGCCCTCTGGGGGACACTCTCAACAGAGATGGGTACAGTGGACCCCTCTGCCCCGGCCATTGCTCTTAAGTGTGGGTGGATGTGTTGCAATCTACCTACACTTGTGTTTACCTACTAAACCTATCTAGTAGTTGTAGTCAGGGTGTGCTACTCCCTTTGCTCTACAACAACTAAGTTCAGTAGAACTTATGTATATCTAATCTTGTTTTATATGTACCTACAGGTACCTATGTGATCTTTCAATTGGTAACCAAGAGATTACAATGGTAAAACACAGCAAGCTCAAATCCAACCGCTGCTCACCAATGTGAGAAGTTGGCCTGGTATATGATGCTCACTAGTTAAAGTGATCACCTTGTACCATGCCAAGCAACCCTTATGGTGTGGTTGTAAGTCAACCTTTTCGGACTAGCTGCCCTAGTGGTAGCGTAGGCTAAGCAGTCTTTGAGGCTAAACTCGTGAAGCGTGTTAAGCCAGCTGTTTTACCAAATGCAACCCCCTTTTATACCAATGAAAGGACACCACACAGATATATATTCAAAATATATATGTATTTATTTCTCAAAGTAACCCCTAGTCTCTTAATGAGCACAGGAGCACAAATCGTCAAACAAGATTATCACAGAATACACAGAAGTTGCACGTTATATGGATAGGCCCTGGTGGCCACTCAAACCATATACTAAAATAGTGGTATAAGTACCACGAACAGAAAAGGGAAAAGGCCTAGGGCCTCTAGAATCGCTGGGCCTACAAGGAGCTAACGTCAGTTAGTGACCAGGAGGTCCACGGGTGGCGTGTGCAGAGCAAATAGTCACACGCGTGCTCCCATAGGTTTCAATGGGTGCGTAAAAAGTACAAAGTTACTGCAAAGGAGATCTTCCGGATGGACTAGGAACTCAAGATTTGGAACACAGGCACTAGAGATGTAATACTACACTTGGGCACAGGTGTGCCAGCTTTACCTCACCCACAGGAAGCGGGTGCATAGGCCTCGAAGTGCGTCGGGTTTCTTCTATCTGTTCCGTGGAGCTTGAAGACAAAGATGCTGCAGGCGGTCGGTCCGGGAGAGATGCAGTGGATCCAAGAGTGGATCGGAGATGTTGAAGACCTGTAAGCAGAGGGGACAGTGTTCACAGTCACTAGCCAGTGACCAGCGTGGCACCAGGTGGGTACCAGGCGATGTTGGGTGCAAACAGGTGATGAGGGGTAGCTTGTCTCCGCAGCCACGGGGTCCCTGAAGGTCGACGACGTCCAGGAGTCGGCTCACGAGCTGTCCCACGCAGGCTCTCGCTGTTGGCGGTGTCGGCGACTTGATCGAAGCAAACAAGCCTTGGCAAAAGCAATTGTAGGAGGATTCGGAAATCAGCTGTTGGTTCTGACCAGCAAGGTCAGAGGGATTGCTCCTTTGGAGGGGAGCAAGGGCCAGTCTATAGCAATCAGACCAGCAGTGTATTTCATAGAGTTCGTCGCCAAGATGGCCACTAGCCAGCGGGCCAGCAACCGGTTAGGCGCGTCGAGTGGCAAAATGCAGAAGGGCCCCACGCAGATCGTGGAGATGCTGGAGGGCTCACCTTTGGTGCAGATGCTGCTCGGGGGTTGGGCTTCTCAGATCCCAAAGCACAACTTGGAGGGAGCCTCGGTTGTTGCACTTGTCAGCTTGTCGTAGTCGTTCCAAGATGGCTGGCTCCACGTATCTCGGTGCCTCCACGGGTCTCCTCTTTTCAGGGACTGTGGATCGGGCGATGAGAGGTCTGGAGGTCCAGGTCTTGTCAGTCCCTGGGCTCGGGCTCCGGCGGGAGGCGGCGGCAAAGCAGATGGTGATTCGCTGGATGGTGCTTGCGTTAGCAAGGTGGTCACTCCCTGACCACAGGGGAGATTTTCTTCAGTCTTCTGTGCAGCAGAATGTCGAAGTTCCCGTCTTCTTCTTAGTTTCAAGTTGATTCCAGGATGTCTGAAGTCTTAGGACACAGCTCCTACCTTTAAGCGGATTCTAGGGGCCGGACTACCTGCTAGGTCCCTCCCTAAGGGTGGGACCAGGAAGGGGGGTGGTTACACCCCCAATCCTTTGTCCAGCTCGCCCCAGGCCCGGGACTGGTGTGCCCCAGGACCGGTTTGAACTGGCATATGCACCGAGGCTCCTTGTGAGCCACAGGCATGTCTGGTTTCTTTCAAGCCCTACCTGACCAATACACAAAATCCTGTCTGGGGTGGTGCACGCACCTCCCCTGGCAGGAAACCCTTTGTCCACACCTCCCAAGCTGGAAGGACTCCCAGCAGCAGGAGGGCAGACTTGTGTCTGTGGTGGCAGCATCCAATTTGTGGAGCTGAGGCTATGTCTGATTTTACCCGGGTTTCAGGTACTGTACATGTCGTGTCCCTCTAGAAGGGTGGAATGCTAACCCCGTCGCCAGAATTGGCGAGGGGTTAGTATTCCAATTCGTATGACACCTTACTCGACATGTTTTGATAAAGCCAAACCAAAGATAGCATTTAACCGCGAGGTTCATAATGCACTTAAGAGTATATGGTATGACGATATCTGGAAACAGTAGAAGGAAGTTGTTCCGACCACTGCAGACAGGCTCAGCTCATGCCAGAGCACCATCTCACATGGAACCAAGCACTCTGCCTTCAGGATTGTTAAGGCCTGCCATAGGAGTGACTTATAGGTTACCAGGTGTCCCATTTAAGGTTAGGTATAGGTATACTACACCTAAGTAAGAGGTGATTACACCAACTTACCCCAGCTGAGTGATCAGCCAGTTGTGTCAGATTGTTAGGCCAAGCCTGGGGTGGCATAATACATGCTGCAGCCCTTGGCAGGCCTTGGGTACACCAATGCCCTGGGTACCTAGTGTACACTGGTACAGGGGCTGACAGGGTGATCCACTTCCAATTGGTTATGCACCTAGGGTGCATAGTTTTAATTTAGTAGAGAGAACAGCAGGCTGGGGGTCTGATTGGCAGGCCCACAGCCTCAATATGTCAAAAACCAGTGAAGCAAAAAGCTAAAATTTGGGGTGACCATAGGATAGCAGACCCTACTCTCCTACAGTGTGTGTGTGTGGTTGTGTGTGTGTGTGTGTGGTTGTGTGTGTGTGTGGTTGTGTGCGTGTGGTTGTTTGTGTGTGTGTGGTTGTTTGTGTGTGTGTGGTTGTGTGTGTGTGTGGTTGTGTGTGTGTGTGTGTGGTTGTGTGTGTGTGTGGTTGTGTGTGTGTGTGTGTGTGGTTGTGTGTGTGTGTGGTTGTGTGTGTGTGTGGTTGTGTTTGTGTGTGTGGTTGTGTGTGTGTGTGGTTGTGTTTGTGTGTGTGGTTGTGTGTGTGTGTGTGGTTGTGTTTGTGTGTGTGGGTGGTGTGTGTGGTTGTGTGTGTGTGTGGGGGTGGTGTGTGTGGTTGTGTGTGTGTGTGTGGGTGGTGTGTGTGTGGTTGTGTGTGGTTCTGTGTGTGTGTGTGGTTATGTGTGGTTGTGTTCGTGGTTGTGTGGTTGTGTGGTTGTGTGTGTGTGGTTGTGTGTGTGGTTGTGTGTGTGTGTGGTTGTGTGTGTGGTTGTGTGTGTGGTTGTGTGTGTGTGTGGTTGTGTGTGTGTGTGGTTGTGTGTGTGTGTGGTTGTGTGTGTGTGGGGTTGTGTGTGTGGTTGTGTGTGGGTGTGTGGTTGTGTGTGTGGTTGTGTGTGTGGTTGTGTGTGTGTGGTTGTGTGTGGTTGTGTGTGGTTGTGTGTGTGGTTGTGTGTGGTTGTGTGGTTGTGTGTGTGGTTGTGTGTGGTTGTGTGTGGGTGTGTGGTTGTGTGGTTGTGTGTGTGTGGTTGTGTGTGGTTGTGTGTGTGTGTGTGGTTGTGTGTGTGTGTGTGTGGTTGTGTGTGTGTGTGTGGTTGTGTGTGGTTGTGTGTGTGTGTGGTTGTGTGTGTGTGTGGTTGTGTGTGTGTGTGTGGATGTGTGTGTGTGTGGTTGTGTGTGTGTGTGTGTGTGTGGTTGTGTGTGTGGTTGTGTGTGTGTGTGGTTGTGTGTGTGTTTGGTTGTGTGTGTGTGGTTGTGTGTGTGTGTGGTTGTGTGTGTGTGTGGTTGTGTGTGTGTGTGGTTGTGTGTGTGTGGTTGTGTGTGTGTGGTTGTGTGTGTGTGGGTGTGTGTGGGTGTGGTTGTGTGTGTGTGGTTGTGTGTGTGTGTGATTGTGTGTGGTTGTGTGTGTGTGTGGTTGTGTGTGGTTGTGTGTGGTTGTGTGTGTGTGTGTGGTTGTGTGTGGTTGTGTGTGTGGTTGTGTGTGGTTGTGTGGTTGTGTGTGTGTGTGTGTGTGTGGTTGTGTGTGTGTGTGTGGTTGTGTGTGTGTGGTTGTGTGTGTGTGTGTGGTTGTGTGTGTGTGTGGTGTTGTGTGTGTGTGGTTGTGTGTGTGGTTGTGTGTGTGGTTGTGTGTGTGGTTGTGTGTGTGTGTGTAGTTGTGTGTATGTGTAGTTGCGTGTTGTTGTGTGGTTGTGTGTGGTTGTGTGTGGTTGTGTGTGGTTGTGTGTGTGGTTGTGTGTGTGTGGTTGTGTGTGTGTGGTTGTGTGTGTGTGGTTGTGTGTGGTGTGTGTGGTTGTGTGTGTGTGGTGTGTGTGGGTGGTGTGTGTGGTTGTGTGTGTGTGTGTGGTTGTGTGTGGTTGTGTGTGTGTGTGGTTGTGTGTGTGTGGTTGTGTGTGTGTGTGGTTGTGTGTGTGGTTGTGTGTGTGGTTGTGTGGTTGTGTGTGTGTGTGTGGTTGTGTGTGTGTGTGTGTGTGGTTGTGTGTGTGGTTGTGTGTGTGTGGTTGTGTGTGTGTGTGTGGTTGTGTGTGTGGTTTTATATGTAGTTGTGTGTTGGTGTGTGTGGTTGTGTGTGGTTGTGTGTGGTTGTGTGTGTGGTTGTGTGTGGTTGTGTGGTTGTGTGTGTGGTTGTGTGTGTGGTTGTGTATGTAGTTGTGTGTTGTTGTGTATGTGTGTGGTTGTGTGTGTGGTTGTGTGTGTGTGTGTGGTTGTGTGTGTGGTTGTGTATGTAGTTGTGTGTTGGTGTGTGTGGTTGTGTGTGGTTGTGTGTGGTTGTGTGTGGTTGTGTGTGTGGTTGTGTGTGGTTGTGTGGTTGTGTGTGTGGTTGTGTGTGTGGTTGTGTATGTAGTTGTGTGTTGTTGTGTGTGTGTGTGGTTGTGTGTGGTTGTGTGTAGTTGTGTGTGGTTGTGTGTGTGGTTGTGTGTGGTTGTGTGTGTGTGTGGTTGTGTGTGTGGTTGTGTATGTAGTTGTGTGTTGTTGTGTGTGTGTGTGGTTGTGTGTGGTTGTGTGTGGTTGTGTGTGTGTGTGGTTGTGTGTGTGTGTGGTTGTCTGTGTGTGGTTGTGTGTGTGTGGTTGTGTGTGTGGTTGTGTGTATGGTTGTGTGTGTGGTTGTATGTGGTTGTGTGTGTGGTTGTGTGTGTGGTTGTGTGTGGTTGTGTGTGTGTGTGGTTGTGTGTGTGTGGTTGTGTGTGTGGTTGTGTGTGGTTGTGTGTGTGGTGTGGTTGTGTGTGGGGTTTGTGTGTGTGTGTGTGGTTGTGTGTGGTTGTGTGTGTGTGTGGTTGTGTGTGTGTGTGGTTGTGTGTGGTTGTGTGTGTGTGGTTGTGTGTGTGTGGTTGTGTGTGGTTGTGTGTGTGGTGTGTGGGTGGTGTGTGTGGTTGTGTGTGGTTCTGTGTGTGTGTGTGGTTGTGTGTGGTTGTGTGTGTGTGTGTGGTTGTGTGTGGCTGTGTGGTTGTGTGGTTGTGTGTGTGTGGCTGTGTGGTTGTGTGGTTATGTGGTTGTGTGTGTGTGTGGTTGTGTGTGTGGTTGTGTGTGTGGTTGTGTGTATGGTTGTGTGTGTGGTTGTATGTGGTTGTGTGTGTGGTTGTGTGTGTGGTTGTGTGTGGTTGTGTGTGTGTGTGGTTGTGTGTGTGTGGTTGTGTGTGTGTGGTTGTGTGTGGTTGTGTGTGTGGTGTGGTTGTGTGTGGGGTTTGTGTGTGTGTGTGTGGTTGTGTGTGGTTGTGTGTGTGTGTGGTTGTGTGTGTGTGTGGTTGTGTGTGGTTGTGTGTGTGTGGTTGTGTGTGTGTGGTTGTGTGTGGTTGTGTGTGTGGTGTGTGGGTGGTGTGTGTGGTTGTGTGTGGTTCTGTGTGTGTGTGTGGTTGTGTGTGGTTGTGTGTGTGTGTGTGGTTGTGTGTGGCTGTGTGGTTGTGTGGTTGTGTGTGTGTGGCTGTGTGGTTGTGTGGTTATGTGGTTGTGTGTGTGTGTGGTTGTGTGTGTGGTTGTGTGTGTGTGTGTGGTTGTGTGTGTGGTTGTGTGTGTGTGTGTGGTTGTGTGTGTGTGTGTGGTTGTGTGTGTGTGTGTGTGTGTGTGGTTGTGTGTGTGGTTGTGTGTGTGGTTGTGTGTGTGTGTAGTTGCGTGTTGTTGTGTGGTTGTGTGTGGTTGTGTGTGGTTGTGTGTGGTTGTGTGTGTGTGGTTGTGTGTGTGTGGTTGTGTGTGTGTGGTTGTGTGTGTGTGGTTGTGTGTGGTGTGTGTGGTTGTGTGTGGGTGGTGTGTGTGTGTGGTGTGTGTGGTTGTGTGTGTGTGAGAAGTTGGCCTGGTATATGCTGTTCACTAGTTCTAGTGACCACCTTGTACCATGCCAAGCAACCCTTATGGTGTGGTTGTAAGTCAACCTTTTTGGACTAGCTGCCCTAGTGGTAGCGTAGGCTAAGCAGTCTTTGAGGCTAAACTCGTGAAGCGTGTTAAGCAAGCTGTTTTACCAATAGTAACCCCCTTTTATACCAATGAAAGGACACCACACAGATATATATTCAAAATATATATGTATTTATTTCTCAAAGTAACCCCTAGTCTCTTTATGAGCACAGGAGCACAAATCGTCAAACAAGATTATCACAGAATACACAGAAGTTGCACTTTATATGGATAGGCCCTGGTGGCCACTCGAACCATATACTAAAATAGTGGTATAAGTACCACGAACAGAAAAGGGAAAAGGCCTAGGGCCTCTAGAATCGCTGGGCCTACAAGGAGCTAACGTCAGTTAGTGACCAGGAGGTCCACGGGTGGCGTGTGCAGAGCAAATAGTCACACGCGTGCTCCCATAGGTTTCAATGGGTGCGTAAAAAGTACAAAGTTACTGCAAAAGGAATCTTCCGGATGGACTAGGAACTCAAGATTTGGAACACAGGCACTAGAGATGTAATACTACACTTGGGCACAGGTGTGCCAGCTTTACCTCACCCACAGGAAGCGGGTGCATAGGCCTCGAAGTGCGTCGGGTTTCTTCTATCTGTTCCGTGGAGCTTGAAGACAAAGATGCTGCAGGCGGTCGGTCCGGGAGAGATGCAGTGGATCCAAGAGTGGATCGGAGATGTTGAAGACCTGTAAGCAGAGGGGACAGTGTTCACAGTCACTAGCCAGTGACCAGCGTGGCACCAGGTGGGTACCAGGCGATGTCGGGTGCAAACAGGTGATGAGGGGTAGCTTGTCTCCGCAGCCACGTGGTCCCTGAAGGTCGACGACGTCCAGGAGTCGGCTCACGAGCTGTCCCACGCAGGCTCTCGCTGTCGGCGGTGTCGGCGACTTGATCGAAGCAAACAAGCCTTGGCAAAAGCAATTGCAGGAGGATTCGGAAATCAGCTGTTGGTTCTGACCAGCAAGGTCAGAGGGATTGCTCCTTTGGAGGGGAGCAAGGGCCAGTCTGGAGCAACCAGACCAGCGGTGTTTGTCGTAGATTTCGTCGCCAAGATGGCCACTAGCCAGCGGGCCAGCAACCGGTTAGGCGCGTCGAGTGGCAAAATGCAGAAGGGCCCCACGCAGATCGTGGAGATGCTGGAGGGCTCACCTTTGGTGCAGATGCTGCTCGAGGGTTGGGCTTCTCAGGACCCAAAGCACAACTTGGAGGGAGCCTCGGTTGTTGCACTGGTCAGCTTGTCGTAGTCGTTCCAAGATGGCTGGCTCCACGTGTCTCGGTGCCTCCACGGGTCTCCTCTTTTCAGGGACTGTGGATCGGGCGGTGAGAGGTCTGGAGGTCCAGGTCTTGTCAGTCTCTGGGCTCGGGCTCCGGCGGGAGGCGGCGGCAAAGCAGACGGTGATTCGCTGGATGGTGCTTGCGTTAGCAAGGTGGTCACTCCCTGACCACAGGGGAGATTTTCTTCAGTCTTCTGTGCAGCAGAATGTCGAAGTTCCCGTCTTCTTCTTAGTTTCAAGTTGATTCCAGGATGTCTCAAGTCTTAGGACACAGCTCCTACCTTTATTCGGATTCTAGGGGCCGGACTACCTGCTAGGTCCCTCCCTATGGGTGGGACCAGGAAGGGGGGTGGTTACACCCCCAATCCTTTGTCCAGCTCGCCCCAGGCCCGGGACTGGTGTGCCCCAGGACCGGTTTGAACTGGCATATGCACCGAGGCTCCTTGTGAGCCACAGGCATGTCTGGTTTCTTTCAAGCCCTACCTGACCAATACACAAAATCCTGTCTGGGGTGGTGCACGCACCTCCCCTGGCAGGAAACCCTTTGTCCACACCTCCCAAGCTGGAAGGACTCCCAGCAGCAGGAGGGCAGACTTGTGTCTGTGGTGGCAGCATCCATTTTGTGGAGCTGAGGCTATGTCTGATTTTACCCGGGTTTCAGGCACTGTACATGTCGTGTCCCTCTAGAAGGGTGGAATGCTAACCCCGTCGCCAGAATTGGCGAGGGGTTAGTATTCCAATTCGTATGACACCTTACTCGACATGTTTTGATAAAGCCAAACCAAAGTTAGCATTTAACCGCGAGGTTCATAATGCACTTAAGAGTATATGGTATGACGATATCTGGAAACAGTAGAAGGAAGTTGTTCCGACCACTGCAGACAGGCTCAGCTCATGCCAGAGCACCATCTCACATGGAACCAAGCACTCTGCCTTCAGGATTGTTAAGGCCTGCCATAGGAGTGACTTATAGGTTACCAGGTGTCCCATTTAAGGTTAGGTATAGGTATACTACACCTAAGTAAGAGGTGATTACACCAACTTACCCCAGCTGAGTGATCAGCCAGTTGTGTCAGATTGTTAGGCCAAGCCTGGGGTGGCATAATACATGCTGCAGCCCCTGGCAGGCCTTGGGTACACCAATGCCCTGGGTACCTAGTGTACACTGGTACAGGGGCTGACAGGGTGATCCAACCAATTGGGTATGTACCTAGGGTACATGGAGTCCATTTTACAGAGAGAGCAGATAGCCTGAGAGCCTGAATGGCAGGATCTCAGGCCAACTAAGTCGAAAAACCAGCTAGACACTAGGCAAAAATTTGGGGGTAACCATAGTCAGATATCCACCTTCCTACACAACCCCCCCCCAAACGAAGGGAGATAAGGCTGACCTTGACCAGGTAAGCCTATATTGCCCAAGTGGCCATATAAGGAGGAACCAGCACTGGCATGGTTACCCCCTGTCTCATGGTCCACTAAGCAATCCCTCACCCTAAGGGTATCAGAGGGTCTCCACCATAGGGAATCTCTACCTGTGGTGTGTCTTGGCAAAGTAAAAGGCTGGTGTTGAGATGGAGTACTGAAGTGAGTGTCCTCAAAGTGAGGCCTCAGCTTCCTCCAATCATCCTCCACCATGGATGCCTTTCTTTCTTTAACTGAGTTGCACTGTGCTCTCAGGGTCAGCCTCTGGCTACCTAAAGCTGGAGGCTGGGTCCCTTTTGTGGGCTTACTGGAGGGACAGGTCAGGTTTGGGGCCCTAAGGTCCCATGTTTGCCTGTGCCCAACAGAATCCCCCTGGGGGAGGTCCCTAACTACCTGTAAAGGAGATCCCTCAGGAATGTTTTTACCCATCACCTGACTAGGGCTACTAGCCAGGCAATCCTCATTCTTTTGATGGGGGGGTTCTTGTGGACAGGGGCCCTCTGGGGGTCCACTGGCCTCCCTGACCTCTGCAGCCCTGGGCTGACTGAGGCAGGGTAGAGAGAGGCAGGCTACCTGCACCAGACTGGATCCCACCTTGGAAGGGGCCACTGACATCAGAGGCTCTGCCAGGCCAGGCCTGGCTACCTCTGGGGCAGTTCCTTCACAAGGGGTGAGGTCAGATCCCTGAGGAGGCTGACCTTTTCCTAATGTCTGGGGAGAGGGAGACTTTTCTTCCTCCCCACTACTCTCAGTTTGTGTGGAGTGATCCATTGTTTCAGGCTTCACTACACCTATGTCAGTCTGAGTATAGGCTGAGACCATTACAGCCTTGCCAACCTTTTCAGGGGGGCACTCAGTTTGTGTTTGAGCTGTGACTGTCACAGCTCTGCCAGTCCCTACAGGGAAGTCTGTCTGTGCCTGGGCTGTGGCTACCACTGCCCTTCCAACCTTTTCAGGGAGGAAATCTATTTGGACAGGGGTTGTGAATGGCACAACCCCCCTACCCTTTTGTGAAAGGCCTACCATTTTAGAATGGGTGTCTTGTTCAACTCCAGCCCAAGCTGAGAGTTCTAAGTCATTCCCCAGTAAGCAGTCTACAGGCAAGGTTGGGGACACTGCTACCCTTTTAGGGCCAGTGACCCCTCCCCAGCTGAGACATACCTCTGCCATGGGATGACTGTTCTGTTTGCCATCAATGTTAGTCACCTGGTAGGAGAAACCGGGCAAAAGCTGCTCAGAGGGAACTAGCCAATGGGCCACCATTGTGATGCTAGCCCCAGTGTCTCTGTAGGCCTCAGCTTTTGTACCATTGATGTAGGGCTCCTGTCTGTACCTACCCAAAGTGTTGGGACAGGCAGTGAAGTTGGCAAACCCCATGCCACCATCACAGACAAGAGTGGTTGCTGTAGGGGAATTGGCTAAGCCAGGGTCCCCCTGTGTTCCCCAAGTAAACCCACCCAGATTTCTGGGGGCACTCCCACCACCTGGGGGATTACTGCTGACAGTAATAGGTGGTGTGACAGGAGTAATTGGAGGAACAGTTTTGTTTTTAGCCCTTGGGCAACCGCTGTCAGTTTTCCAATGCCCAGGAGTTTTACACTCATGGCAGTAGGGCTTTTTAGCTGTGGTAGAGGAGGGAGCTTGGGACCCACCACCCTGTGTGGAGTTTTGGGGCCCTGAGGAAGGTTTCTCTTTTTCTTTATCCCCACCCTTCTCTTGAGGCTTGGTGGTATCTTTCTTTTGGTCACCACCCTGGTTTTTAGGCCTGATCCTGGTCCTGACCCATTTATCTGCCCTCTTTCCCAATTCTTGGGGAGAGGTCAAATCTGAGTCTACCAGGTGTTGATGGAGAAGCTGGTTTTGACAATTACTTAAAATCTGCTCTCTCATCATCAAATTGTACAATCCTGTATAATCAGACACCTTACTTCCCAGCAACCAACCCTCCAAAGCCTTAGTGGCACATTCCACATATTCAGACCAGTCCTGAGTCTGTGTCTTCTGGGTGTCTCTGAACATTAACCTGTACTGTTCAGTGGTTAAGCCTAACCCATCAACTAGGACACTCTTCAGGACTCTGTAATTTCTGACATCCTCTTCTCTAACAGTGAGGAGTCTATCTCTGCCTCTCCCCTCAAAGGAGAGCCATAAGATTGCTGCCCACTGGTCTTCAGGAACCTGCTGCACTTTGCAGGCTCTCTCAAGAGCAGTCATCCATTTGTGGATGTCATCCCCACTTTTGTAGGGGGGCACAATCTTGGACAGGTTCCTATTGTCAAAGACCCTATCTTTGTCCCTAGGGACATTGCTGCCACCAGTGGGTATAGACCCACTCTCTCTATGCTGCCTAGCCTTGCTCAGTTTTTCTTCCATCAGGGCTACTTCTAGCTCCTGCTTCCTGATCCTCAGCTGGGCTTCCTGCATTCTGGCCTCATGTTCCCTCCTCTGAGGGGTGGTCAGTCTCCTTCTGGAGTGACCTTGAGAGCCTCTAGAGCCATGGGAAGCATTGGAGTCACCTGAGCGATTCCTTTGCCTTCCAAGCCCTGTGTTAAGTCCACTGGGGAGATCCAATGGGGTGAACCCACTGTCAGTCCCCAATAGCCTTAGTTTAGCTGGGCCAAGTATAACACTTGGCACTGGGCTAGTTCTCCCTTCATCCCCACTCACATCTGTATCCCCATCACTTTCTTCCTCTGTGGTAGGCATCCCATCTAAGGGGTGACTATTGGGAAGGGGTACTTCAGTGGCATCTTCAGAAGGGGGGCCTCCTGTTCCTGTCCCTAAGGGGGCTAACTGGGAAGCTTTCTTGAGTGCTCTCTGATTCTCATCATTCTGTAAGAGCTCTCTGAGCTCAGCAGAGTTTGGGTTCTTGGGCTGTTTAAGGCCTCTAAGAGTTGCCAAATGCCTGAGCTCATTCTGATTAAGGGTAGCAAAGCTGGATGGTGCCCTCTGGGGGTCACTCTCAACAGAGATGGGTACAGTGGACCCCTCTGCCCCGGCCATTGCTCTTAAGTGTGGGTGGATGTGTTGCAATCTACCTACACTTGGGTTTACCTACTAAACCTATCTAGTAGTTGTAGTCAGGGTGTGCTACTCCCTTTGCTCTACAACAACTAAGTTCAGTAGAACTTAAGTATATCTAATCTTGTTTTATATGTACCTACAGGTACCTATGTGATCTTTCAATTGGTAACCAAGAGATTACAATGGTAAAACACAGCAAGCTCAAATCCCACCGCTGCTCACCAATGTGAGAAGTTGGCCTGGTATATGCTGTTCACTAGTTCTAGTGACCACCTTGTACCATGCCAAGCAACCCTTATGGTGTGGTTGTAAGTCAACCTTTTTGGACTAGCTGCCCTAGTGGTAGCGTAGGCTAAGCAGTCTTTGAGGCTAAACTCGTGAAGCGTGTTAAGCAAGCTGTTTTACCAATAGTAACCCCCTTTTATACCAATGAAAGGACACCACACAGATATATATTCAAAATATATATGTATTTATTTCTCAAAGTAACCCCTAGTCTCTTTATGAGCACAGGAGCACAAATCGTCAAACAAGATTATCACAGAATACACAGAAGTTGCACTTTATATGGATAGGCCCTGGTGGCCACTCGAACCATATACTAAAATAGTGGTATAAGTACCACGAACAGAAAAGGGAAAAGGCCTAGGGCCTCTAGAATCGCTGGGCCTACAAGGAGCTAACGTCAGTTAGTGACCAGGAGGTCCACGGGTGGCGTGTGCAGAGCAAATAGTCACACGCGTGCTCCCATAGGTTTCAATGGGTGCGTAAAAAGTACAAAGTTACTGCAAAAGGAATCTTCCGGATGGACTAGGAACTCAAGATTTGGAACACAGGCACTAGAGATGTAATACTACACTTGGGCACAGGTGTGCCAGCTTTACCTCACCCACAGGAAGCGGGTGCATAGGCCTCGAAGTGCGTCGGGTTTCTTCTATCTGTTCCGTGGAGCTTGAAGACAAAGATGCTGCAGGCGGTCGGTCCGGGAGAGATGCAGTGGATCCAAGAGTGGATCGGAGATGTTGAAGACCTGTAAGCAGAGGGGACAGTGTTCACAGTCACTAGCCAGTGACCAGCGTGGCACCAGGTGGGTACCAGGCGATGTCGGGTGCAAACAGGTGATGAGGGGTAGCTTGTCTCCGCAGCCACGTGGTCCCTGAAGGTCGACGACGTCCAGGAGTCGGCTCACGAGCTGTCCCACGCAGGCTCTCGCTGTCGGCGGTGTCGGCGACTTGATCGAAGCAAACAAGCCTTGGCAAAAGCAATTGCAGGAGGATTCGGAAATCAGCTGTTGGTTCTGACCAGCAAGGTCAGAGGGATTGCTCCTTTGGAGGGGAGCAAGGGCCAGTCTGGAGCAACCAGACCAGCGGTGTTTGTCGTAGATTTCGTCGCCAAGATGGCCACTAGCCAGCGGGCCAGCAACCGGTTAGGCGCGTCGAGTGGCAAAATGCAGAAGGGCCCCACGCAGATCGTGGAGATGCTGGAGGGCTCACCTTTGGTGCAGATGCTGCTCGAGGGTTGGGCTTCTCAGGACCCAAAGCACAACTTGGAGGGAGCCTCGGTTGTTGCACTGGTCAGCTTGTCGTAGTCGTTCCAAGATGGCTGGCTCCACGTGTCTCGGTGCCTCCACGGGTCTCCTCTTTTCAGGGACTGTGGATCGGGCGGTGAGAGGTCTGGAGGTCCAGGTCTTGTCAGTCTCTGGGCTCGGGCTCCGGCGGGAGGCGGCGGCAAAGCAGACGGTGATTCGCTGGATGGTGCTTGCGTTAGCAAGGTGGTCACTCCCTGACCACAGGGGAGATTTTCTTCAGTCTTCTGTGCAGCAGAATGTCGAAGTTCCCGTCTTCTTCTTAGTTTCAAGTTGATTCCAGGATGTCTCAAGTCTTAGGACACAGCTCCTACCTTTATTCGGATTCTAGGGGCCGGACTACCTGCTAGGTCCCTCCCTATGGGTGGGACCAGGAAGGGGGGTGGTTACACCCCCAATCCTTTGTCCAGCTCGCCCCAGGCCCGGGACTGGTGTGCCCCAGGACCGGTTTGAACTGGCATATGCACCGAGGCTCCTTGTGAGCCACAGGCATGTCTGGTTTCTTTCAAGCCCTACCTGACCAATACACAAAATCCTGTCTGGGGTGGTGCACGCACCTCCCCTGGCAGGAAACCCTTTGTCCACACCTCCCAAGCTGGAAGGACTCCCAGCAGCAGGAGGGCAGACTTGTGTCTGTGGTGGCAGCATCCATTTTGTGGAGCTGAGGCTATGTCTGATTTTACCCGGGTTTCAGGCACTGTACATGTCGTGTCCCTCTAGAAGGGTGGAATGCTAACCCCGTCGCCAGAATTGGCGAGGGGTTAGTATTCCAATTCGTATGACACCTTACTCGACATGTTTTGATAAAGCCAAACCAAAGTTAGCATTTAACCGCGAGGTTCATAATGCACTTAAGAGTATATGGTATGACGATATCTGGAAACAGTAGAAGGAAGTTGTTCCGACCACTGCAGACAGGCTCAGCTCATGCCAGAGCACCATCTCACATGGAACCAAGCACTCTGCCTTCAGGATTGTTAAGGCCTGCCATAGGAGTGACTTATAGGTTACCAGGTGTCCCATTTAAGGTTAGGTATAGGTATACTACACCTAAGTAAGAGGTGATTACACCAACTTACCCCAGCTGAGTGATCAGCCAGTTGTGTCAGATTGTTAGGCCAAGCCTGGGGTGGCATAATACATGCTGCAGCCCCTGGCAGGCCTTGGGTACACCAATGCCCTGGGTACCTAGTGTACACTGGTACAGGGGCTGACAGGGTGATCCAACCAATTGGGTATGTACCTAGGGTACATGGAGTCCATTTTACAGAGAGAGCAGATAGCCTGAGAGCCTGAATGGCAGGATCTCAGGCCAACTAAGTCGAAAAACCAGCTAGACACTAGGCAAAAATTTGGGGGTAACCATAGTCAGATATCCACCTTCCTACAGTGTGTGTGTGTGGTTGTGTGTGGTTGTGTGTGTGTGTGGTTGTGTGTGTGTGTGTGGTTGTGTGTGTGTGTGGTTGTGTGTCTGGTTGTGTGTGTGGTTGTGTGTGTGTGTGGTTGTGTGTGTGGTTGTGTGGTTGTGTGTGTGTGTGTGGTTGTG
>NW_028188218.1:0-3985 GCF_964204655.1 Triturus cristatus
ACACAAATCAATTATATGGACAAACTAGCTGAATAGATAGATACTTATACATGAAAATGGACGAACCGACCAAGAAACAGAAAGGCACACCCACTGACCCAACGGCCCAATCTTTCAGAGGCGGCCACGCAGCCAGGCAAACTGGAGCGACAGACAGGCAGGCAGGCCGATAGAGAGGGTAGAGGTAGAAGGATAGAGGTAGAGGTAGAAGGATAGCGGTAGAGGTAGAAGGATAGAGGTAGAGGTAGAAGGATAGAGGTAGAAAGGTAGAGTTAGAGGTAGAAGGGTAGAGATAGAAGTAGAAAGGTAGAGGTAGAAGAGTAGAGGTAGAAGGGTAGAAGTAGAGGGGTAGATGTAGAGGGGAAGAGGTAGAAGGGTAGAGGGGTAGAAGTGGAAGGGTAGAGGTAGAGGGGTAGAGGTAGATGGGTAGAGGTAGAAGGGTAGAGGTAGAGCTAGAAGGGTAGAGGTAGAAGGGTAGAGGTAGAAGGGTGGAGGTAGAGGTAGAAGGGTAGAGGTAGAGGGGTAGAGGTAGAGGGGTAGAGGTAGAATGGTAGAGGTAGAAGGGTAGAGGTAGAGGTAGAAGGGTAGAGGTAGAAGGGTAGAGGTAGAGATAGACATAGAAGGGAAGAGGTTGAGGTAGAAGGGTAGAGGTAGAAAAGTAGAGGTAGAAGGGAAAAGGTAGAAGGGTAGAGGTAGAGGTAGAAGGGTAGAGGTAGAAGGGTAGAGGTAGAAGGGTAGAGGTAGAGATAGAAGTGAAGAGGTAGAGGTAGAAGGGTAAGGGTAGAGGTAGAAAGGTAGAGGGAGCAAAGTAGAGGTAGGAGGGTAGAGGTAGAAGGGTAGAGGTAGAAGGGTAGAGGTAGCAAGGTAGAGGTAGAAGGGTAGAGGTAGATGTGGAGGTAGAAGGGTAGAGGTAGAAGGGTAGAGGTGGAGGTAGAAGGGTAGAGGTAGAGGTAGAGGTAGAAGTAGAGGTAGAACGGTAGAGGTAGAGGTAGAAGGGTAGAGGTAGAAGGGTAGAGGTAGAGATAGAAGGGTAGAGGTAGAAGGGTAGAGGTAGAGATAGAGATAGAAGGGAAGAGGTTGAGGTAGAAGGGTAGAGGTAGAGGTAGAAGGGTAGAGGTAGAAATGTAGAGGTAGAAGGGAAAAGGTAGAGGTAGAAGGGTAGAGGTAGAAGGGTAGAGGTAGAAGGGTAGAGGTAGAAGGGTAGATGTAGACATAGAAAGGTAGAGGTAGAAGGGTAGAGGTAGGGGTAAAGGTAGAAGGGTAGAGGTAGCAAGGTAGAGGTAGAAGGGTAGAAGTAGAAAGGTAGAGGTAGAGGTAGAAGGGTAGAGGTGGAGGTAGAAGGGTAGAGGTAGAAGGGTAGAGGTAGAGGTGGAGGTAGAAGGGTAGAGGTAAAAGGGTAGAGGTAGATGTGGAGGTAGAAGGGTAGAGGTAGAAGGGTAGAGGTAGAAGTAGAGGTAGAAGGGTAGAGCTAGAAGGGTAGAGGTAGAGGTAGAAGGGGAGCGGTAGAAGGTTAGAGGTAGAGATAGAAGGGTAGAGGTAGAAGGGTAGAGGTAGAGGTACAAGGGTAGAGGTAGATGGGTCGAGGTAGAGGTAGTAGGGTAGAGGTAGAGGTAGAAGTAGAGGTAGAAGGGTAGAGGTAGAAGGGTAGAGGGAGAAGGGGAGGGGTAGAGGTAGAAGGGTAGAGGTAGAAGGGTAGGGGTAGAGGTAGAAGGGTAGAGGTAGAGGTAGAAGGGTAGAGGTAGAAGGGTAGTGGTAGAAGTGTAGGGGTAGAGATAGAAGGGTAGAGGTAGAAGGGTAGAGGTAGAAGGGTAGAGGTAGAAGGGTAGAGGGTGGGGTAGAGGTAGAAGGGTAGAGGTAGAGGTAGAAGGGTAGAGGTAGAAGGGTAGAGGTAGAAGAGTAGAGGTAGAAGGGTAGAGGAAGAAGGGTAGAGGTAGGAAGAGAAGGGTGGAGGTAGAGGTAGAAGGATAGAGGTAGAAGGGTAGAGGTAAAAGGGCAGAGGAAGAAGGGTGGAGGTAGGGATAGAAGGGTGGAGGTTGGTGTAGAAGGGTAGAGGTAGAGGTAGAGGTAGAAGTGTAGAGGTAGATGTAGATGAAGAAGGGTAGAGGTAGAGGTAGAAGGGTAGAGGTAGAGGAAGAAGGGTAGAGGTAGAAAGGTCGAGGTAGTTGGGTAGAGGTAGAGGTAGAAGGGTAGAGGTAGAGGGGTAGAGGTAGAGGTAGAAGGGTAGAGGTAGAGGTATAAGTAGAGGTAGAGGTAGAGGTAGAAGGGTAGATGTAGAAGGGTATTGGTAGAGGTAGAAGGGTAGAGGTAGAAAGGTAGAGGTAGAAGGGTAGAGGTAGAGGTAGAAGGGTAGAGGTAGAAGGGTAGAGGTAGAGGTAGAGGTAGAAGGGTAGAGGTAGAAGGGTAGGGGTAGAGGTAGAAGGGTAGAGGTAGAGGTAGAAGTGTAGAGGTAGAGGTAGAAGGGTAGAGGTAGAAGGGTAGAGGTAGAGGTAGTAGTAGAAGGGTAGCGGTAGAAGGGAAGAGGTAGAGGTAGAGGTGGAGGTGGAAGGGTAGAGGTAGAAGGGTAGAGGTAGAGGTAGAGGTAGAAGGGTAGAGGTAGAGATAGAAGTGAAGAGGTAGAGGTAGAAGGGTAGAGGTAGAGGTAGAAGGGTAGAGGTAGAAAGGTAGAGGAAGAAGGGTAGAGGTAGAGGTAGAAGGGTAGAGGTAGAGGTAGAAGGGTAGATGTACAGGTAGAAGGGTAGAGGTAGAAGGGTAGAGGTAGAAGGGTAAGAGTAGAGGTAGAAAGGTAGAGGTAGCAAGGTAGAGGTAGGAGGGTAGAGGTAGAAGGGTAGAGGTATATGTGGAGGTGGAGATAGAAGGGTAGAGGTACAAGGGTAGAGGTGGAGGTAGAAGGGTAGAGGTAGAGGTAGAAGTAGAGGTAGAAGGGTAGAGGTAGAAGTAGAAGAGTAGAGGTAGAGGTAGAAGGGTAGAGGTAGAAGGGTAGAGGTAGAGATACAAGGGCAGAGGTAGAAGGGTAGAGGTAGAGATAGAGATAGAAGGGAAGAGGTAGAAGGGAAACAGTAGAAGGGTAGAGGTAGAGGTAGAAGGGTAGAGGTAGAAGGGTAGATGTAGACATAGAAGGGTAGAGGTAGAGGTAGAAGCAGGGTAGAGGTAGCAAGGTAGAGGTAGAAGGGTAGAGGTAGAGGTAGAAGGGTAGAGGTAGAAGGGTAGATGTAGACGTAGAAGGGTAGAGGTAGAGGTAGAAGGGTAGAGGTAAAAGGGTAGAGGTAGGGGTAGAGTAGAAGGGTAGAGGTAGCAAGGTAGGGGTAGAAGGGTAGAGGTAGGAGGGTAGAAGTAGAAGGGTAGAGGAAGGGTAGAGGTGGAGGTAGAAGGGAGAGGTAGAAAGGTAGAGGTGGAGGTAGAAGGGTAAAGGTAAAAGGGTAGAGGTAGATGTGGAGGTAGAAGTGTAGAGGTAGAAAGAAGGGTAGAGGTAGAAGGGTAGAGGTAGAAGGGTAGAGGTAGAGGTAGAAGGGTAGAGGTAGAAGGGTAGGGGTAGAGGTAGAAGGGTAGAGGTAGAAGGGTAGGGGTAGAGGTAGAAGGGTAGAGGTGAGGTAGAAGGGTGTGGGTAGAAGTGTAGGGTAGAGGTGGAGGTAGAAGGGTAGAGGTGGAGGTAGAAGGGTAGAGGTAGAAGGGTAGAGGTAGAAGGGTAGAGGTAGAAGGGTAGAGGTAGAAGGGTAGAGGTAGAGGTAGAAGGGTAGAGGTAAAGGGTAGAGGTAGGATGTGGAGGTAAGAAGTAGAGGTAGAAGGGTAGAGTTAAAAGGGTAGAGCTAGAAGGGTAGAGCTAGAAGGGTAGAGGTAGAGGTAGAAGGGTAGAGTTAGAAGGGTAGAGGTAGTGGTAGAGGTAGAAGGGTAGAGGTAGAAGGGTCGAGGTAGAAGGGTAGAGGTAGAGGTAGAAGTAGAGTAGAAGGGTAGAGGTAGAAGGGTAGAGGTAGAAGGGTAGGGGTAGAGG